>NW_028253116.1:0-176398 GCF_964263255.1 Lissotriton vulgaris
TTTGTATAGCGTGCTACTCACCCGGAAGGGTCTCAAGGCGCTGGGGGGAGGGGTCCGTTACTGCTCGAAGCACCAGGTCTTGAGGAGCTTCCTGAAGGAGAGATGATCCTGGGTCAGCCGGAGGAGGATCGGGAGGGAGTTCCATGTCTTGGCTGCCAGGTAGGAGAAGGACAGCAGAGCCGGCTGTCTGGAGATGCAACCCAGGGGAGCCTGGGGGAAGAGGAACGGGGACTTTTACTTAAGGATGTTATGGAAGCTATCACTGGAGTCAAAACTTCATTGGAACATAAAATGGACACAATGGTGATTGACATCAATCTTATTAACGCTGATTTAGGGAAGCTCAACGAAAAAGTCAAGCAGGTGGAAATAACGACCTCCAGTCTTGTTGGCGACATCACGCAATTGCAAAGGGAGGTCCGCGAGCTCAAGGACTCTCGCAAATTCGTGAATCTCAAGCTGGATGATTATGAAGGCTGGCTCTGGCGCAATAATCTCCACACCCTGGGAGTCCCGGAGAAATCAGAGGGGCAATTCCCGGACCTGTGTGTTGAAGACCTTATTCTTAAGCACTTGCAGCCTAAAGGCATTAGTAAATTCTTCATTATCGAACGTGCTCACAGGGTCCCGGGCGGCCCATGCTGGCTTGAGTCTTGAACTTTTGCGGCAGAGATGGAGTGGTCCCCCTCCGCTACAAAAATGCTGACATTTCCTTTTTTCCAGACTTCACACAGAGAGTGCAGAAGCAAAGGAGGTCATTCATTTCTGTAAAACGCGACCTGAGAGAGAGGGGCCTGAAATACTCAATGTTGTTCCCGGCATGCCTCCGGGTCGAAGCGGAGGGAAGAGCATGGTTATTCGACCAACCAGAAGCAGTGGCAGAGCGGATTGAATATCATGGAGCAAAGAGCCCGACGGATCTCGGTGCGGAGGAGCATGCGGACATCCAACCCGCCTGAGAGAAGAGACTTTGAGGACGGCGGGCTTGAACTGAGTAGTGGGAATTTGAAGTGGGGCGGGCTGGGGTGGGTGGGGTATTTGTGTCTGATTGCGGGGACTTGTGATTTCATATGGCTTTAAGCCACTTGCCTACTAGGGGTGCTACATGTGACATGGATAGGGGCCGGGACACGGAGCCCATTATTTCCCCTCGCTTTCTTCCTTTGAAATGTCTTTTTTAGGGCGACAGGTACTCTGCAAGGTTTCGATGAGCAGTTCTAAGCCCAGAGTGCAGGGCAGCGGGGTGGGGGGTTGTTGGGTTGGGGTGTTTTGCTTGTTTGTTAGTTGCTACACATGTTACATCGGTGCGGTATATGGGTATACCCGCAGAAGAAATGCTGTAAGAGTGCATGCAGCGAATTTCTGGACTTACGATTTGCATGACAAGCGTGATGGGGATAAAAACGTTACGATTTTGAGATGGAATGTTGAGCGACAAAATTAAAAAAAACTGTGGTTCTCCAATACATTACGAGGCATGCACCCGATATAGTCCTGCTCCAGGAGATGCATTTGGTTGAGAATCTATGTAAGGCAATGCACAGGGGGGGTATACGATGATTGCGCATTCTGGATTCACCTCGGGTTCCAGGGGTGTGGGTATCATGTCAGGAAATACATTCCCACTGGCAGTGAGTTCCACGTGGGTGGATGATCGAGGCAGATACATTGGTGTTTCCGGGATGTGGGAGGGCCGGTTCATTACCTATATGTCCGTCTGTATTCCCCAGGCTTGCAGGGCACAACATTCACTGACTTAGGTGCGGTCCTGCTCACATTTCCGGATCGGCTTTTAGTCCTAGGGGGTAACTTTAATGCAGTGGTATCGGGTACATTAGATAGATATCCCCCTCGAGAAGTGAGACCTCGTTGGTTACCGGATTTCCTTGAGGCAATGGGACTGCCTGATGGCTGGAGAGTATACCA
The DNA here is from genome assembly GCF_964263255.1 of Lissotriton vulgaris. Lineage (NCBI taxonomy): Eukaryota > Metazoa > Chordata > Amphibia > Caudata > Salamandridae > Lissotriton > Lissotriton vulgaris. The sequence goes on from NW_028253116.1 coordinate 1,927, forward strand.
TCCGGACCAAATACAGCACACCTTTCACTCTGGGGCACACCATAGTCTCTCGCGTTTAGACAACTGTCTTGTACCAGCCACCTACATAAACGAAATTAAACACTTAGACAGGGGTATCTCCGATCACTTGCTTGTTTGGGTTCAACTACTCGTGAATGTGGGTAGGGTGGGAAGGCTGGCCCAATTAACCCTTGGTACCTTCGTAACCCAAAGATCTGAAAAGTCCTTATCAAGGCTATTGACAAATATTTTTCCAATAATGTGGGGTCTGTGTCCTCTTCCCAGACCTTGTGGGAAGCATTCAAAACTGTAATTCGAGGACAAGCTTTATTGTTAATATCTGGCTCCATGACAGACAAGCAAAAAGAAGTCTTTGAGCTTGAGGCTGATGTTTATAGACGGGAGGGTGACCTGGAGTCTGGGGTGATGCCGGAGAAGCTCCATCTGCTGAGCTTGAAACAGCCCGACTACAAAGCTCTAGTCTCTGATAGGGCCAAGGCCCTGAGCAGGGAGCAGCAGGGTAGTAGGATCTACGACTTGGGAGACAAGGCCGGGAAGCTCATAGCGTGGCTGGATCAAAAGGAATGGGTGAGTCGGAACTTAGAGTACAAGGAGGCATCTTGATCAAGGAGCTGCAGGAAATAGTAGACCGGTTTGATGGCCATTTTCAAACAGTCTATACGGCAGTAACCTCCCACACAGAAGCAGACTCTCAGGAGCTACTGCGTGATATTAAGCTTACCTGTCTCTCCCTTGAAGATCGGAAATATATGGATAGCCCTCTTACAACTGATGAGATTGCGCAAGTGTTTCGCTCCTTAAATTCTGGGAAAGCTCTGGGCCCAAATGGACTCTCTATTGAGCTCTACAAGCTGAGACCAGATAGACTTGCCCCCGATTTGAAATCTATGTTTGAAGAATCTAGGGAAGTGGGAATGTTGCCCCGGGAGCAGAGAATAGCTACCATCGACACCATTCACAAAGAAGGAAAGACCAAAACAGACTGTGCCTCATACAGGCCCATCTCTCTTTTGAATGCTGAACCTAAGATTTTGGCCAAACTCTTGGGTAACTGTTTGGTGAAAGTGATAGGTGCCTTGGTGCATCCGGATCAATCCAGATTTATGCCCCATATAAATACAGCCCTGAACTTACGCAGAGTCCATGGGGTGATAGACAGGGCCCACACCCTTCGAGAGCCAGCTGTGATTGTGTATTAGGGGCATATAATGAGATCAGTGCTGTTGGCTGGCCGTCCTGTATCCCCTCTAGTTTCGCATAGGGTTCGTTTGGGTCAGTGCAGGTGTGTTGTACCTCAAGTGGCTGATTCTACCTCTTCCAGAATGTGGAGAGAGCACATCCTACACACTGTCCTGGCTGTGCAGAGTGTTGGGGACCTTTTTCCGCCCGGTTCAGGCCCCCTCGCAGCCCTCCTCAGCGGTGACTATACGAGTATCCTGGGTGTTGGGTATTCGGCGTCCCTGTGTGTCATGAGGACATGTGCTTAGGAGGGATGCTGGCATATATGTTTCTACTGGTCACCTTTACCAATTAATAAATATTGGTGAGGGTGCATAAAGTCCAGCATGCAGTGGCTCAGGCCTGTGCATGCCCATGCTGGCGCAGTTCATGAGCTATTTCAGGTATTGGTGCCCCAGTGTAGATATGGGGGGTCGTGTTCTTGTTATCTGGCGTGGTTATGGTGGACTGGCGGTGTGTCTACCTCTGTGGGCCTCCAGCTTGCTCCCCGGCTGCTTTTCTCGTATATACTGTGCAAGGGATAAGGGGGGAATTAGTTGGTTTCTCTCCCGATTGCGTTGAGGGCCGCTGTCTAACAGTATGGAAGTAGTGGGGAGGGATTCGGCAGTGTTGCAGGCCTGGGACCTGGACCTATTCCGGTATTTTGGTGGGCCTCACCCGAGGCCATGTCTGGTAGGCCATTGACATTGGCGGCCCGCCCCCGCGTTAGCTGTTCCCCTCCTTGCCGTGGGTTTGCTGCAGGAGTGTCGTCTTGTGGAGCCCCCCTTCCTGTAATTCGGATCATGGTCCCTCCGGTGAAGGCAGCCTGGGACCCCCGAGTCCCGGGTTCCAGCACAAGGCACCTCCCAGCCAGGTCTCGCTGCCAGATCCAGATGCTAGACCAAGAGGGTTCTATAGGATGAAGTCCCCTGTTCCCGCACGCTATGGCGGCATCCTGGTCACCAGCGTGAATACAAGGGCTTGGAATATCTTTGGATTCTCGGCTACAGAAAGAGAAGAGTGACAGACGATTTACTTGGAGTTTGAAGCAACCGCATATAGGAAGGATACACGAAGTGGGCACAATAGGCAGGCTTTTTCCCCTGGAGGTACCCTTGGTTGGAGTACCTCCCCGATTTGTCAGCCCCTGAATTTCAGGGTCCCTGTTTGCATTGGCACGCTGTAATCTTGCCCTTTGTCCTGAGGAAGCCCATAGACACGAGTGGCTGAAACGCGACCGCAACTACGTCGACATTCTTTGAAGGAGTCCTTTTCAAAATGTAAACGTGCTCAGATTGAAACATAAGCGCCTTTATAAATATTTTCTCTGGGGCAATTCACCTCTGGCGCTTTTTAGGACTACCTAGAAGTGTAGCACTTTAATTTAAGAGTGCACATGTTGTTACTTTTGTATCTTTGTTTTTGTTTTTTGTAGGGCTTAATTGTTGTATATTTGTTTTGTAAATATTATATATGTGATGTATATATTGCATATTGTACCATATGTAGAAATGAATGTAAATCAAGGTATTTCATTTTTATATAATTATTTGTTGACTTTTTCTTTTGTGCTCCACCTTGTCCTCTGATACGGATATATGTGATTGTGATTTGTGAATTTATTTCCCTAAAATTTATTTTGACACTTCAGGGTTTTTAGTTCATCCCTGTATGCAAATAAATATTGCATTGATCCCTCTGTATTCCTTTGTATTTATACACATCTTTTGATGTCATGTGCTCATGTACATGAGGGTAATTTGGGCATAACCCCCATGTTTTCCTAGCCATATCCAGATGCAGCAGCTCAGGCCACCTCAAAACTCTTCCAGCAGGATCTCACGGTCCCCAACGATGGTCATAGGGCCGTTGCTAGAGCGCATCTCAAAATTTCAGCATCTTGTGGTTGGTCGCGAAGGAGCAGCTTAATGCACATCTGCTCCGGTCGCCATCTTGGCCACACCCCGCAGCTTCCAAAATAAACGCAGTTACAAAAAGACTGTACTTCCCAAAGCCCATTGGAATGCATGAGTACAGAAAACTGCACCTGGTGCACCGTTATCGCACACTAGATCTCATAATTAGTCCTCTTCTCTGATAATGCACATTTAAAACAAGGTGCAGCGGATTTTCTGTTTACAGTTCGAAATTGTGGTGTTATTTTTCAGTTTTTTACAAACTGTAAATTTGTTTTAACTTTGTTTGCTCTGTAAAAATTCACAGAATGTTGATTTTATTTCATTCTCCTCTTTGTCCCTATTGCCATTTCTAATATCCATCTATCTTCTCCTAATTCTCTTTTTTAAATTTGCTCTTTCAGGTAATGTTGCAGTGTTTTGCTCACCTCCAAACCTGTCTCATTTCCCATTGATCTGTTTCCAGCAGTCTAGTCCCAGGATGTGCAGAATGGAAGTATGTTTGCATGTCATTATCTCATAAATGTTTGATTGCAGCTGGCGAAAGGTTATTGTTCTGCATTTAACACACTTTTCCCAATTGCTTTATTCTTCAAACGTTAAAGATGGTCTGAAATGGTGTTCAGTGCTGTGTTATTGGAAGCCAGTGTCCTACACTCTGTTCTTTATCTCAAAATACTCCTGGGCTATAATTGTATTATTACTGTCTGTTCCCGGTCTGTACGTGCTCTACCTGGTCATAGAAGAGAAGCTGCTGAGGGATTAGCACATATGCTATTACAGGCTCTTCGGACACAATGCAGTAACAATCCACTATCCAGCCACCTCACCTATCGCCCGTTGACTCTCGCACCTTTTTAAAGAAAGAACACTTTGGTGCCAGCAAGCTGTAGGAAGGACCAGCTGAAATAGTAAAGAAATGTGAAAAGAATTAGAAGATTTACAAAGGCGTACATGACTAGAGAGGTTATCGGAGCGCTTTACAAATGATCAGGGTGCGAGAAAGAGCAAGGCCAACAATAATAAACAATAGTAGCAATCACAGGAACAATACAGAAAGTAGCAATATCAAAACTGGGAGAACTCCTATTAGTGCAAAATAGCGCAACATAAACAATTAGGGTGAGAGAAACCGGTGGTGGCAGGCAAGTTCACCGATTAGAGGGGCGGGCAAATGGGTGGGGCATAAAATAAATACAAAACAATAATACATTAAATACATTTTGGAAAAAAACAACTGCATGCGCAAGCAGGTCCTCCTCACACCGGTCCTCTTCTTTTCCGTCACATCCAGGGCCGCAACTAACCAATCCAGGCACTGCTTTCAGCATGAGAGAAGCTCTAGGATTAAAGAGAGCAGCGTCTCCCGGCGCTTCTGAGGACAGTAGAGGCATGTGCAGGCTCTCAATCCATCTGTCTAAGAAGGCTGAGTTGAGAGGTTTATAGTGCTCATTTCAGGCTGCCCATCAGAAGACGGCTGGCCAAAGAGACATGCGCACTATAAACGAGTGCACAGGAAGCCCACCACTGCTGCCACTCACCAGGCCTGCCCCTTCCTGAGTCAGGCCGGGTTGACAAAAATTAAATGGTAATTAATTATCTTCATTAACATGGTATTTTTCATCTCTGGAGCTATTCTGGGGGCATTTAAGTGGGGTGACCCACTTTCCCTCCAATGGAGGAGCCGCCCGCAGAGACACAGTTAAGACAGCCAATAATAAACAATAATAACCATCGCAATAACAGTATCAAGAGAGCTAAAGCAAGAATTTTTTCATCAGTAGCACTTTTTATTATTTTTTTAAAGATGCAGGTGAAGAGTTAATTTGGATTTCAGATGGTAGCGAATTCCAGAGTCTCTGGTCAATGCCGGAGAAGGCTCGATTGTACATTTTCTTCTTGAATTTCTGCAGTTTTAACAGTAAAGACAACGTGTGTGTGCAATGTACATCAGGTGTTGGGGTGTGTGGCTTTGTGTGTCATCCAGGCAATTGAACATTTTATTCTTGCCTCGTAAGGGGGCCAGTTTAGTGATTTCAAATAAGGTGTGATGTGGTTATTACATTTGAATCCAGTAATAAGCCTTGCAGCTGAGTTGAAGGTGGAGCTTTGAAGAAGTCGGGATGCTAGAGACAGGGCGGAAGGTATGTAGATCAGTGTGTTCTGCTGTGGGTTTTTTAAAGAATGGAGATTATCTGTCTAGACTTGAGGCAGTCTGGTATAGTGCCTTGAATTAATGAATCATTTACTATTTTAATCCAGCGTGGGGGAAGAGGGGTTTATTCTCACTAAAGACATTTGAAGGAAGCGGATCGCTGAAGTGGTTTGAAGGTTTAAGTGTTAACAGGATTTTTTTTTTTAGTATGTTCATTTCTTCAAAGGATTCGAATGAACTCCACGCAGCAATATTTTTTGGGGTGGTGTGCAGGACGCTCAGGCCACATGGGTGGGTGGGGTCTGATATGTGAAGGCGTAGGGAGGAGTTCCAATGTAGACTTGAAGTCACTTTTGATTTTTTCGTCTGTCCCAGGAAGAAGGCAGCAAGTTTTTAGCCGTTAGGCTGCAGATTAGACCCGGAAAGCAGGATGTGTTTCCTGTTAGATTGCAATTTAACGAATTCAAACTGTTTTTTAGGTCGAGTCCTGGCATTGTTTAGCTGTTTCCTAAAGATGTTTGCTTTTGAGCTGTGTATGTGTTTGTTGTAAATGATTCTTAGAGATCTCAAGTGCTGGAGGTGCTAGAGGTGTTCGAGCGAGGAGGAGAATCTCCATGAGCCTTCATTCAATCTTAGATTGCATCTTTCAGCGTTTAGACTACCATTGTACCAAGGCTCTGAGTCTTTGGTGGATACTCTTTTTAGTTGGTGGGTGCCATAGAGTCTATGTTTGTCATTGAATTAGTGTAATGATCAGTAAGGTCTGGACATCTGACACGTCCTCAGAAGAGGTTAGGATGTAATTGCTGATAGATGTCAGTTCATTCAGGTTTATGTTTCAAGGGTTCTTTTTCCAGTGTCTGTTTTTTTTTATTTGAACAGTTTTTGAGGACAGTGATTCAGTGATTTTATGTTTTGTTTTAAAGCAATTTTTATTGATTTTCAACACACAAACCCACTTTTACATGGCACATGTTCAATGGAAGGCACGAATCGAAATACATTGCATGATTATTCAGTATCCACAGTGGAGACAACATCAATATCTTTAGTCTATGACACCTTATATTACATCCTGTTCACCTTATTTATCAAGGACTTCCTCAATATATGCATTTAATGTCATCCCATGGTGCAATGACTCCTCAACCTAGTGCCTCCTGCATGCTCCCACCCTGCCCTCCCCCTGCCACTTAACTCCCCCCACCGGTGTGCTCTAAACAATATAAACAAGAATAACCAAATGTCTTTCCGTGCTAGGGAATGTAGGTCTCTGATCTCACTTCAGCCATACTCCCAGGTCCGTTAGTTCTGCCCCCTCTCCCACTCGCCCATGGACTATTCACACCTATCTACGTGTTTCGTGGCCCAACAGCATCCTGAGAACCCTCCAGTGAGCCTGCGTCCGAATCCGCCTCCAGATGCGTCAACAGCCCCACCAATGCTTCCCATGCTTGTGCGGTTTCCATCGCTTTGTCGGTATTCACTCTCCTGGCCTGTTGGATTCTAACCATGCTCTCACTGGCTGCCCAATTCACAAACTCCACCCTCCATCACTCCATACTAGGGCCCTTCCTGGATTTCCACTGCCTTGCCAATTCTCGCTTAGCCATCAACAACCCTAAGTCCATAAATTTGCTTGTGATCTTAGTGCGCCTGATGTGTGGAAACCAGTACAATATACATGCCCCAATATCAGACTCCACCTGTCTGTCCGTTACCCCGCACAATGATTAAGTTCTCTATCCAACAGCCATGCCCTAAGAGCTCAGACTTAAGTGCAGGGAAAAATCAAGTGGCGCAAGACCTTGGCGAAATCTTTCTGTAGAAGCCTTTAATGAGGATTTTCACCTGGAATCACCAAAGAAGGATAAGGATGCTCCTACGACGTTGGAAGAATTTAATACCGCCTTTGTGACAGTTTTGGATTCTCCCCAATGTCCACCATCAGCCCCCTGGTGCACTTCGGAGCTAAAGATTGAAAAATCCAAATGTAAGAGATTGGAGAGACTTTGGCGAGTTAGTAAAGACCCACAAAACAAACTACGGTTTAAACAATTCTTGTCTAGCTGTAATTTGAATTTAAAATCAGCCAGACGTCTATTTATTATTAACCAAATTGAACATGTCAGTAACATCCCAAAGGCCCTTTTTAATATAGTAAAAGTCTTTGTATCTCTTCATGTCTGTAGACAATTGCCTATGGAAACCCAAGATTTTTGTAATTCGTTAGCAATCTATTTTCAAGAAAAGATAATTAATATTTATGCTAACTTTTCATCGATCACCTCCCAAGACCTTGAAGCCTCTACTAGTCGTGTTCATTACAAACTGGTGCTGGTGTAGGAGGTGAACGAATGAGTTATTTATAAATTCTAATCTTCTGGCAGACTCGTGTTCAGGCAGAGGGTGAAAAGAGTGCGAGGAGACAGTAGGAGGAGGTGTGGGCTGTGTGGTGTGTGCAAATGACACTCGAAAGGTGAATAAAGCATAACCTATTAAAAACATCATTATACTACACAACATAAAAATGCATATTAAAAATCGTGTTTTTGCCATCACAGTGCATATTCTTGTTTCAAAGTTCGTTGATCTGGCAGGTCTCTCCATCTTGGGAAACTCCATCCTCTCTAATTTGCTGCCCGCGGTGGGAGATTGATATCGCTAAGGAGTGCTTCTGTCAATCCAGGGTAACTCCCTTGAACCAAACAGAACTGTCGACCTAACCGTCTCCAGCTGCACTCCGAAGACTGTGGCAACCGCGACCTTAGCAGCAGAACCGGATGGCGGTTCGAAAATCAAAAATGAGCAAGTTTCTTGGATGTGAGAGCTGCACAATCAAAAAGAAAAAACTTTTATTTGTCCATAGTCATAGGTCTCGGCCTCAAGTTATAACGGTTTCGACCAGGTGCTGTGTGGTCTAGAAACAAGAGTTCAGGCTCGGTAGTGTTCAATTGAATTGACGGAGGCACAGTACCCTTGCAAAATGTTGTCGCTCTCCTTTTCAGAATTTGTCCCTTTTAGACGTGCATCACTAAAGGGTAGGAACCGAGGCACAGTCTCAGCCTCAGCCTCAGAGTCAGCAATCCCCTCCTGGACCCACCGGTCATACGGAAGAGGCAGTGGGACCCTCTTACAATGGTTGCCGTGAACCAAATGTTTTTTCCCTTCAACTCGGAAGGCAGATCTCGTGGAGAGGAGGACTAGGTGAGGGCCGGTCCAGCGGGGCTCATCATTCTTTGTCCGCTGGAAGTTTTCCACGAGGACATAGGTTCCAGGATCAATAGGGTGTCCTGGAGCTTCAGAGGCCTTAGGTAGAATGTTGTGGACCTGTTGGTGTAAAACACGCAATTTAGCCGTCAATTCATACAGATAGTCAAGCAGTACTGGTGGGCTTGGCACTCCCCAAATGTTGGCCGGACGGCCGAACACAATTTCATGTGGACTAAGTCCCACTCTAGAGTGAACAGTCATTCTTGTGGATAGGAGCGCCAAGGGCAGAGCGTCAGGCCATTTAAGACCTGTGCTTGCTTGAATCTTAGCTAGTTTCAACTTTAGCGTGCCGTTATAGCATTTTACTAATCCGGCTGATTGGGGGTGATTTGCAGTGTGGAACTTCTGTTGTATGCCTAGCCCCTCACACACTTTCTTCACCACTCGTCCCACGAATTCACTCCCATTATCACTCCAAACCATTCTAGGCATTCCAAACCTAGGGAAGAACTCTTTGACAAGGGCTTTAGCTGTGGATAAGGCAGTGTTGTCCTTCAGGGGGTATGCTTCGATCCATTTTGAAAAGGCGCAAACAACACCGAGTACGTATTTCAAATTGTTGCATCTTTCCATGTGGATGAAATCTAGCTGCAGAACCTCAAACGGATACGTTGGAGGCGCAAAATGACCAGCTAGAGTTGGGGTTCCCCTACCAGGATTGTACTTCAGACACACCATACAGTTCCTGACCACATTCTCTGCACATTTAGGGATTCCACTATTCTGCCATACTGGAGCCAACAACTTACAGATCCCTTTCACACTGATATGGGCCATTCCATAAGCCATTGTCACCACTGCAAGCACATACGCGTCGGGTAACAGCTATCTATGATGCTCTGACAATTCAACCCAACAACCATTCGCATCCAATTTACCCCTACTTTCTCTCCATTCATTCAACTCTTGCTCTGTGGCTTCCGCCTGAATGGACTTCACGCTCTCAATTGTATCTTCGCACATACCAACATCACCAATCCATCTCGCAGGGCCTGCAACATACATTCGACTCATTACATTCTTAGCAGTTTCTTTTGCAACTTCATCCGCAAACGCATTCCCACGACCAACATCATCCGTCACCTTTTTGTGTGCACTGCATTTCACAATCGCAACTTGTAGTGGCAAGGTCAGTGACTCGAGAAGCTCATTTACTAACTGACCATGTTGGATCTTAGTACCATGTGACGTCAGGAACCCACGTTCACGCCACAATCGTCCAAAACTGTGAGCCACGCCAAAGGCGTATTGGCTGTCCGTGTACACATTCACTCGCTTCCCTTTTGCCAACACACATGCTCTTGTAAGTGCAATCAACTCTGCTGCTTGAGTGGAATTGTGGGGGATACGTGCAGCTTCAACAATCGTATGCAACGTTGTCACAGCATATGCTGCAGTCGTATCACCATTCGGCAACTTGAAACACAAACCATCAACCCATAAAGTATCATTACATTCAGAAAGAGGAGTGTCCTGTAAATCTATTCTCCCTCTTGTCTCTTTCTGTCCTAAAACAGCAGTCATGTTCTTCGACCTCATCTGTCTCTACTGGAATGGGCAATAACGTGGACACCTCTTTATGTGTATGTGACTCGCTAACAGTGTCAGCTCATAACTTGACAATCGAGCACTAGTTAAATGCTGTGTCCTTGTTCTGTTTAGCAAAATGTCTACTGCATGTGGGACTATGACAATCAGCGTATTATTCATTACTAGCCCAGCAGACTGTCGAATACAGACAGCTGCTGCCGCAGTGGCCCTCAAGCAACTTGGCAATGCCTTAGCTACCGGATCTAGAGTTGCCGAAAAGTACGCGCATGGACGCTGTTTGCCCCCAAAAGATTGTGTCAGAACTGATAATGCACAACCTTCTTTCTCATGGACATACAACGTGAAAGGCTTACTGTAGTGGGGGGTACCCAACACAGGAGCCGAACATAACGCATCACGCAATTCGGAAAAGCTTTTCTGACACTCGTCAGACCACGGAATGGGTTTCGGTGTATCTTTGCGAGTTAATGCCACTAAAGGTTTGGCCAACAAGGAGAAATTTGGTATCCATTGTCTGCAATATGATGTAATGCCCAAGAAAGCACGCACTTCTCTCTGTGTCTTTGGGACACTCAATTTTGCAATTGCCTGAATTCTTTCTGGGGTCAGCTTCCTTCCCTCCTTCGATAAGAGGTGACCTAAGTAGGTCACTTCTTGTCGACAATATTGCAACTTTGAAAGAGAGACTTTGTGGCGTAGATCACATAAATGTCGCAACAATGACCAAGTGGCTTGTTTGCAAATCTCCTCAGTATCTGCAGCGACTAGTAAATCATCTACGTACTGAATAAGAGTCGCGCCATCAGGTAGAACAATCGTGTCAAGCTGTGATTTCAGAGCCTGACTGAATATTGATGGACTTTCACAGTAGCCCCGAGGAGCGCGTTTGAAGCGGAAACTTCGGCCTCCTAAATTGAAGCCAAAAATATCTCTGCTCTCCTCGGCAATCGGGATGCTGAAGAATGCATTCTTCAAGTCAATCACTGAGAACCAAGTGGCTGAAGCTGGAATCATAGTCAACAGGGCAGTGATATCGGGAACAACTGGAAACTGTGGCACAACAATCTTATTCACTTCTCTAAGATCAATCACAAGCCTATAGACAGGTGGTTGGGAAGGATCAGTACGCTTTAAAACCGGCAGAAGAGGACTATTACAGATGTTGCCTCTTGTCTCCTCAATTACATCTTTCTCAATCAGATCGTAAATGATTGCTAACAACGCCTTTTCACCTTCACTAGAAATCTTGTATTGGGGAAAGCGTGGCATTCTAACATTGGCTTTCATCGTTATAACATATGGCGCTATTTCCAAAAGACCCACATCATTGGATCCAGTAGCCCAAAGTATATCTGGAAGAGAAGACAATTCTTGTGGAAGTTTTACCCTTGACAAATACATTGGAGAAACCACCTTCTTACCCAGTGTAAGTTGTACTCCCGAAGTAGAACAGTACAAAGTTGCATATAATCTCTTTAACAGATCCAGTCCCAACAAGTTTTCGCCACAACCTGTTGTAAGAATGAGGGGTGCTTCTAATTCACATGGCCCAACAGAAAGGGACATAGGACTGGAGATCGGGTTCCTAACCGGGGCACCAGAAAAACCTACTGAAACGTTCATTTCGCCAGACAAAGGTGCGCCAGGGAGCTTTGAGTGCATAATAGAACTCTTTGTAGCACCAGTATCCAACAGAAAAGGCTCTGACACACCTGATGTAATCACCTCAACATAAGGACCATTCTGATCTACTGGAACTGAAACAACTCCCTCTCTTTGTCCATGGCTGTCCTAGCAACCATTACCCTCATTCTCATTTTCTGCATAGTAGTCATCAGCATAGTACTGATCTGTCCTGGAAAACGCATTATTCTGTTGGTCAAAACTATTCATAGAATTCTGAGGCGGGAAAGAAGGAGCATTCTGGGGGAAATTTCCACGGCCCCTACCTCTAGGAGCCTGTTGAACACCTCGAACTCTTGCACCAGAAACACCATTCATACGCCGTAACAAAACCGGACAACTACTCTTGAAATGACCCTCTTCCTTGCAATACGCACACTGATTCGGACCATACGGTAAACGCCGTCGAGAAGACTCGTTTCTTTGCGAGTTCCTCGAATACTGCTGGGGTTGCTGATAATCGGTTTGACTAGCAGTACGAGGTGGATAAGCTTGCTGCAGAAGGACTTTAGTTTTCAATTCTTTAGTCTTTTTGTCTGCCTTCTCTAGCTCATCTTTGCGCCTATTTTCATAGTACTGGGCCGTAGCTAAAATCTGCGTTGACGTGGAAACAGCCCAAGCGCTCTCTGAATCCTTCAACTTGTTGCATAGTTCAGGAAGCAAATTATGTACAAATTTGTCGACAAACAATCTCTGGCCACCCTCAGTAGCCATATCCTGACCACTATGATCGACGAAAGTCTCTTCAAACCGCGTGAAAAAGTCAGACACATTCTCATCTTTCTTCTGTTTGCACGCAGACAACTTGTCCCAATTCACACGCAATTCGGGCATTAAATTGTTCATATACATAATGATCCTACCAGGAAGTTCTGCTACTAAGGGCTCGGGTTTAGAGCCACCAACTTGTCTAGCATCAGCAGCAGCAATGTTAACCCATGTGTCGCCTAACTCTTGATCATGATCTGCATGACGAATCTTTCCCCATAAAGGCTGTGGAACAACATTTCCAAACAACATGTCTATATCGGCTAAATTCATGATACAGGAGCTGGCAGTCTGTGACAACTCCTTATAATACCCTGCAGGATTTTTACGGGGATCAGGCAATGTCTGTTTGAGTGCCAAAACCTCAGATCTCTTTCAAGGAACATGTACCGATACACGCTGAAAATTCGGCGGAATGGCTGGATTAGCATTTACATCACCTTCCCTCCAAACTGGGGGAACCTCTCTCATGGGATACTGTCGCGCCTTTTTCCTACCTGGCATGTCATGTTCAGACAGTGAACGAGAATTGCTTCCCTTACTCCTATAAGACAATAACGTCTCAATCGCTTGTTCAACATCGGCACCCACAATCATGCCTTCTGCGAACTTGAACCGCACACGGAATAGTTCAGGGATGTCGTACTCTGGATCATTTCCCTCCAAATCTTCACAGAGGAATATACACATTTGTTCAAAAACATATCTCTGCGTAGATGCTTCCCACTGACGGAAGACTTCCATGATGGACTGAACGTCATACTTTACAGTATTGGTAACCCATTTACGCTCTAACTCATTTAGTACTTCTCTCTCTTGATAGTCAGGCAGTCGACTCCGCAACTGTCTTCGTTCTGGGTTAGGGGTCGTATTAGGCGACCCACAGAAAGGTGAGAAAAGACCAGTGACAGTGTTTGCTACTCTCTGTCGAACAGAAGGAGAAACTGACGGAAGGGCAGATATGCCAGAAGAGACAGGCTGATGTAAAGCAGAGGTGGAGGCAGTAGCAGAGGCAGTATTAGGATAAGCAGTTGGAGCAGTAGGCGAAGTCGTAGCGAAAACAGATGGAGTAGGTAGCAAAGGCGGCGGCCCTTGAGAGGGCTGCGCCGGAGGAGTAGAAACCAGCTGAAGAGGAGCTGGTGTTTGTATTAGGACCTGTTGTCCAACAATAGGGCGTTGTACAACCAAAGGTTGCTGTGGTGCTGTAGCACTTTGCGCATATGGAGGTGGTGAACTCAGTAAATGGGACATTAAAGGATCCTTATCAAGTTCTTCTTTTGATCCTTGTCCTTTACGTGGCAGAACTGGGTAGCATTTGTCTACTGCCAACTTCCTACTTCTAAGCGCTTGTTCATTCTCTTGCTCTTCCTCATTATCCCTGAACGCAACGGCAGCTTGTACCATTGACATACCTCGTTTATTTTTCTTTGCTAATTTCATTTCTTTCTGTTTGGCTTCTTTGCGCCATAGGTGAAAGGAGTCAAACATCGCCGGCCGGGCTTTCTTCTTGAAAAGTTTTACCTCTAGATTATCTAAAATCTCTGTGTCAAAGCTACCATATTGGGGCCATTTTAAAACACCATCGTTTCTGGTGTATCTGATCCACACTTCATTATATGTGATAGGGCCTACACCATGCTTCACATAGAGCTCATATGTTGGAGTTCCAATCGGAGGAACCGGACACGAGTCCTCCAATCGGGAGTCCCTACTACAACCAAGACAAAACAAATTTCCAAGTCTGCTAAGACCAGGCATCTTCGCTCTCTAGTCTAGCTTCAAACTTCAAAGGATTATCGAATACGATAGCCGCGTGAATACACGAGTCCTTCGGCTTTGGCACTTGCAAGTTCCAAACAAAGCTTTCCCAAGGGATATTAAACTAAGAACCAAACTAAGGACTGGGAGACGCTCCACTTATACTTAACTGAAGTATCGATGATCGATGACGTCACTAGAAGACTCATTTATCGTTTCGCTCTACTAATCATCAAGGGTCCAAAACAGGGCGGTAGTCAGGGCAGCAGTCCTTCGTAGCCGTCAGGACGTGGGGAACCTCGCAGCAAAGACCTTCGGAACCACGTCGACATACACGGGTCGCTGAAGTGGCTGGCCGTCCTCTGGAATTTTCACACGAAGCTCCTCCCGAATATCTGGCTTGGACGGATACCGCTTGATACCGTCCCGAGTTGGGCTCCAACTGAGGTACCGGGTTTTTATGGACCCGGCGGTGCCAGGGGAACACCAAAAGACCTCTTGAGTCCTTCCTGTTTCGGACCACAGAAACACAGAGTCTTCTAGGTGATGTCAAGGGTCGAGTTTATTGGCTGCAACCAGTAACAGGTATCCTATAAGTACAACAGCATGAAGCTCATGTATGTTCTCAGGAGACTACTTGTTTTTACAGAACCAGCCTCTTCTTTTTATACAAAATAATACACTTCGGGCAAGAATTCCTTGGTTTACAGTTGGTCATGTAAATATTTCTACTACAAAGGAAAAGCAGAGTCATGATGGCAAGCCCACATTTTAGTTTGTCCAGTTCGTGATAGATTACCCAGCAAGGCCCAGAACTTCCATCAGATATCGACGGACCCCAAATAAAATCGGGCACCTCCTCCTTGTAAAACTAGTCATAAAGAAGAAACAGGGACAGGTGTGTGTGTGATTAAGCGTGGCTTGTATGCGATGAACGGTTTATGACATGTTGTGCTTTGATAATGATCTCGCTCGGCCATTGGGATGGGGACTGCCCGAACAGGTTTGGCTTGAGGCAGTGGAGTCAGCTCGCCCAGGTCACAGAGGAGTCAGCAAAGGTGTACGTGTCCTTTCAGAACAAATTCGGCCTTGGTCATTTGACTATGTAAGGGCAACCACAAAATGGATGCCGCTCACAAAATGGAACCCGAGGGTTCAAGACGAAAACTATGATTTCAGGGTGATTCCGTCACTCGATCATGACGCAAATGCTTAGGTACAATATCTCAATCATTACCGGTCTGCCGATACCAAAATCGTCATGATAAGATTATATTTTTAACACGAGTGTAGAGCTTCGGTACCACACAATAACAGGGTCCAGAATTCTCAGTACCACAGGTTCCAATATCTGAGTCAGTACTTGGAACAGAACGCTGGGTACATCTCCTCTGCACAGGTGCTGTGAGAGGGCAGGAAGGCCGATGAACGATTTGGCTGCCTATAAGTGCCACTGTGAGGCATAACAGTGTTGGTTGACTGACCTCACGCTTCACCTGGCTCAGACGTATAACGCATTGCTGATCCCTGCTCTTCTCAAGAAGCTGCTTGGAGCCAAGTATGATCTGAACTCCGATTACACAGTGGAAGACCCGAGGGATACGCTCTGTGGATGATATAGTAGGGGACGGTGAGTTGGCCCCATTTGCTACTCTCATGCGTGATTATGCGCTGCCACAATCGCATCACTGACAGTACCGACAGCTCATGCAGAGCCTGCGACACATGCTGGGTGCTCCCCCTTATGATCTGAAGACTGCCCCAATGTTGAGTTATACTCTGATGTGGAAAAGATTCAAGGAGACTATGGTGGGATTGTATGTTACCACTATGGACAGCCTTTTTTCAAGCACCACTGCCCACACTTTATGCTGTTTGTGGGAGCAGAGGCTGTCCGTCTCACTGTCTGAGCAGGACGGGTGCGACCTTTGGAAAGACCATGGCAGTTTCCTCCAGGAGGTCAGGTTGAAATTCAGTTATTTCAACTTCCTACACCACTTGAACTGGACGCCTGAGTGGAACTATAAAGCACATATGGCAGACGATTCCAAGTGCTGGAGGTGCTGAAGGTGTGACGCACTCGCCTGTGACATTTTACATTTCCTGCAGACTGTACAGTACTTTGTGCTACTGGGGCTCAGTTTGGGATACCTTGATGACCAACCTAGGGCTGGCACCGCAATTGATGGCCCGTCTGACCTTGCTTCACAAAATGTCAGTATTCCAGGATTTACCCACCACTGTAAGAGTCAGCTGGCTATGGCCTTCATAGTGGGAGTTGTCTTTTTTGGTGGCGACCTTTGGGCCTGGCACCCTAAAATATTTTTTTTCCTGTTCCCATGTCCCTTCCCCTCGTGTTCTCCCTCATCCTCCTTCCCTGGTCATCTGCGGGATCTTCTGAGCCACATCACCTCTATCTAGAGGGGTTATTTCATTTATTGTTTTTCCTGTTATCAATGTCTTCTCACAAGTTCTAGTTTACACAGTATCTTGCTGAATCGATAAACTTCCATCCCTGTAATATGCTCATTGTATATTAAAAATCAATGGAGAATTGATGTATATAAAAAAAGACACAGGAAATGGTGTCACTTAACATTTGACTTTGACAATTCCAAAGGAAGAGACCTTACTGAATTTATAGACATGATCAGAACACATGTAAAGTGATAAAATTACAACCAAGTCTCACTAAAATAGACATTCAATGTAACATTCCGCTGAACTGTGTGCGGTACTCATGGTCAAATATGAGAAAGGTTTTGCCACTAAAATGTGGGTCAGAGGGCCTGCTCTGTGCCGAGTAGTCACTTGTGAAGTTCTAGTTAATCCCCATAGTTTTGAAGAATGGGCCAGGTTTGAGTGAGACTTCAGACCGACCTCCAAATGTGTTAGTGTCACTCGTGATGAGTGAGACTTGAGGGCTCTGATGTATGCACCTCCGAACTGATGTCACTGTTGAGGCACTCAAGGCTGCTTGTATGACAATGCTACAAAGAGTTGACGCACTCAGTCCTGCCAAGTATCATGCATCATGTGTGACACTAACGCATTTCAGTGCGGTGTTCCGCATCACCGCACTGAAATGTTTTGTCACGCATTTTAATGCCACTGTCTTGGGTGCTACTACTTGCACACCACAGCTCTGTTGCTTCCAGCACAGTCACTTGCCGCCAGGCCGCTGAGCGCTCTCTGGCTCATAAACAGTTAAGGATTGCAGCTCTGGCTGTAAGTACGCTAGCTACATTTGTTACAATTTGCGGCCTCAGCCGCGCCTGCCAGGCAGCCTTAATTAATGTTCCCGTCCCGCCCGCGGCGCCACGCGGCAGGCTGTGAAACTGACACACAGCCCACACTCAACACGGCGCCGAGGCCTGCCCCTTATCGGATGTGATCTCATGCGGTCCTCCTGCACACTGAGGTGAGCAAAAACTTCAAAAAATGTTAGGAAATAATGTTTTATTAATTTGTGGTTGAAATTGTTTTATATACTTGACATAATTATTTTCGTGATTTGCACATGTGAGACGATATTCTGTTTGAATTTGCTGTGGTGATGTTGCAGCAGCCAGGTCTGGGCCCATTGCTGTGGCTTGCAGCCTCGCAACTTAGTGAGTGCAGCTGGCGATTGTGTTAATTAAATTAGCTTTTTAGTGGCAGCACGCTATCTGCTGCCTGCATTGCGGGTCGGATAATTAGGTGACGTTTTTCTGCCCAGTGTGGGGACCCTTCTCGTAAAGGAAACTCGGAGCCAGGCGTGTATTCGAGATGTACTTTATTTCCCGGAGCGCCGGGTTTGTGTGACTCTCATTGAGCCGGTCGGCGCCTCACAAGATGGCATCCTTCCGGTTCCTGATCAGGTGTTCCCGTTCCGGCGCTAGTTGGGAACAACTAGACTGTTACCACATATCTCCCCCCTTCATGCAACTGACAACATAAAACAGGAATAAACATCTTACTTAATGTCCATATTAAAGTCCTTGAACCTCTTGGGAGTTCTTACAGTTCTTCCTGCTCTCGTTTTCACCACACCTTCATCCTTCTTGCTTCTTTGTGCTTCTGGTACTGCTACCATACCCTTTGTCTCAGTCCTTCCTTTATCCCTTCTGGTCTCTCTTTCTCACTTCCTTTCCTACTTGTGTTATATCCATTCTCTCCTTCACTGTTACTCCCATCCTGTGCGTTCTCTCTCTCTTCTACTTGCTGCGTTCCTTCTTCTTCTACCTGCTCTTGTCTCCTTCCTCGACATTCCTCACTCGCCATCTCTACGTACTCTCCTGCTTCTTCATCTGTTTCCGCTCCCCACTTCAGGATTTTGCTACATCTCGCCATTCTGTCCTGCGACCACACCTTGCCATCGCTGAGTAATGCCGATCTGGCATATGGCTCTAGAACTTGCAGGGGCGGCGTGAATTTGCTCTCACCTTTCCTTCTCATGGTCGCTACCTTCACTCTCACCCAATCACCCTTCTCTAGTGACACTCCTTGCGCATTGCGTCTCCGGTTGAAATGTTCAGTTTACGTCTCTTGCGCTTTCTCTAGATTACTTCTTACTGTCGCTGGTGACTATTTGCTCTGCACCACCATTTGCCTTCACGCGACATTGTCTTTAGTGAATGGCTCTCTTCCCCTCAGTACCTTAAAGGGGCTGTAGCCTGTGCTGCCTGGCGTAATGCGGTAGGCCCATAACATCTTGGGCAACTCCTTCTCCCAATCTTGCCCGTTGTTTATAGCTGCTTGGACTGTCCCCATTATTACCTTGTTAAAACATTCCACCTGTCAATTTCCTGCTTGGTGGTATACGGGGGTGTGCTTAACCTCTATCCCATTCCTGGACATGAAAGCCTCCCATTTGGCCGAGGTGAATTGTGGCCCATTGTCACATGTTATGACCTTGGGGATTCCTTCCTTTATAAATATGGTGTTCAGGAACGTTATGACCGCTTCAGTGTCCACTGTGTCTTTCACTTCCACCTCCGGCCACTTGGAGTATCTGTCAATCAATACTATAGCATACTTCTGTATGCCTTCCGTGTTCAGGATAGGTCCAATTATGTCGATGGACACCATCTCCCAAGGTCCTTCAGGCACAGGGAACTTCCCTAACTGTGGCCTCAGCACAGACTGGGATTTATCCGCCTTGGAGCAGGAGTCGCGTAGTCTCACATACCTTTCCACTTGTGCATTAATAGCCGGCCACCAGTACACTTGTCTAGCTAGGGCTTTGGTCTGTGTGATCCCCTGGTGTCCTTCATGTAACAATGCCATCAAGTGGTCTATGAATCCCTGGGGGGGATGACCTTGTCGCCCCTTAGCAGGAATAGGGGGTCTTCCCCGAGTGACAGTTGCTCCCTCACTTCCCAGTACCTCCTCAAGGTCTCTTTCAGGTGCCTCTTCTCCGGCCACCCGTGGATAACGTATCCCTTTACTGCCTCCAGGTCCTCATCTAGTCTGTAGGCCTCTGCCCACTCTTGCACACTGATCACTTGCTCCATGTCTTGTACGGTTGCCACCATGTAGCCTTCCCACCCCGGTGTCTCTTGTTTGTCCGCTTCTTCCTTGGCCGCCGCTCTACTTAGAAAGTCCGCTACTTTGTTCTGGGGCCCCGGTATGTACTCCACTTCGTACACGAAGTCTAGCAGCCTTAATGTCATTTTTGCAATTCTCCGAGTGGCATGTGCATGACCATTTGATGTTAAAACTTTTATCAGGGGCTTATGGTCTGTGCGGACTAGGAACTTGGCTCCCCACAAGTATTGTCTGAAGCGTTCCATTGCCCACACCACAGCTAACATTTCCTTTTCGATGATGCTGAATTTCTCCTCGTTGGGCGCCAGTCATCGGGATGCGAAGCTAACTGTTGATGTTTCACCATTGTCTGACTTCTGCATTAACACTGCCCCCAGCCCCCTGTCACTGGCATCGGTTGTGAGTACGGATTGTGCGTCTGGGTCAAATCCTTTCAGCGGTATGGCTTCGCCCATTTCCTGCTTTAGGGTCTCAAATTCCTCTTGCTCTTCCTTGTTCCATTTGAACCCATTTCTCTCTTTAATAGTTGGCGTAGGTAGTGCGTCTTGGTGGCAAAGTTGGGAATTAATTTTCTATAGAATTCGGCCATGCCCAAGAATGACCTAACGTCATCTTTCTTCCCTGGGGCTGGTGCGTCCATTATCGCTTTCATGTTGGCTCTCTTTGGCTCTATTCCCTTCTCGCTAACCTCATGACCGAGGTAGGTCACTGACGGTACAGCAAATTTGCATTTTGTCCACTCTGTGGTGAGTTTGTTTTCTTGTAATATGCGTAGCACGGTATGCAGTTTCTCATTGTGCTCCTGTTTGGATTTGCCCATGACAAGGATGTCGTCTTGGAAGAACTGAACTCCTTCCACCTTCTGAAAGAGTCTGTGCATCAGTTTTTGAAAGATGGCAGCGGCCGATGCCAACCCAAACGGCATTCTCAGGAACTTGTAACACTCGAAAGGTGTTATGAAGGATGTAAGATGACTGCTGGATGGATGGAGTTTTACCTGATGGTAGGCTGATGACAAGTCCACCGTAGAGAACCATTTAATTCCTTTTGTCCTAGCCAGCATCTCATTTATGCGCGGGAGAGGAAACTTATCTATCAAGATGTTTTTGTTAAGTTCCCTGAGGTCGACGCACAGCCTCACCTTTCCGTTCGGCTTTTGAGCTGCCACCAAGGGTGAGAGCCACTCCGCGCTCTCTATGGCCTGTATCACCCCGCTTTTCTCTAATCTGTCGAGTTCCGCTTGCACTGCCTCTCTGCATCGGAAAGAATATGTTTCGCACCTTCTGGATGACCGGTTTAGCTCCTTCCTCCAACCGTATCAGGTGCTTGCACTTAGCCAATTCTCTTATCTGTCCATTGAACACCTTCGGGTATTCTCTGTGCCAGGCCTCATCTTCGCGTCCTTCCTCTGTTTTCATCAGTAGCACCTTTTCTATTCCTCCTGGGTTAAGTTGGTTTCCCAGCACACCTTGATCCTTCCAGCTGAGCACAGATGGCCCCTTCTCTACGATGTACAGTTTGCAGTTGGCTTGACGCCCTTTGAATTCGAAAAGCAATGGGCAATAGCCCAGCATGGGTATTCTTTGGCCAGTGTAAGTAACTGGTCTCACGTCCATGGGACGCAGTTCATCCTTTATTTTAGTCACAAACTTTTCTTCCCATACCTGCCTTTGAACAATGGTGATGGGGGCTCCTGAGTCTGCTAATATTTCAATCGGTACTCCTCCGATGTGCATGTTGAGTCTTGGTTTGTCTGACTCTTTACATCCCACGTCCATGACTTGGGCATCAATGTAGAGGACTTCCTCGAGGTCCTCTTCCTCCACCTGTGTATCGTCTTCTTCCGTGTTTCCCTGGTCTATGTATCTGACGGCGGCGCTCTTGGTTTCCCGGCGGCACACATTTTCATAATGGCCAAATACTCCGCAGAATGCACACTTCGCCCTAAACGCCGGACACACCTTGTCGTTGCCCAGGTGCGATGTACTTCCACATCTGTAACAGCTTGGTCGTCCTCCCCTTCCTGTCTTCGGGGTTGCCCCCCTGTGTCTGTGGGCCCCTCCTGGTGTCTTGGCCCCTGGGTGGTTCCCTTTGTCTGATCTTATCAATCTTGTTGTGCGTCATGACTCTACAGACCGTTTGTGTTCCTCCTGTGTCTTTCCTGGCTGCCTGGGCACAACGTTTGGACAACTCTGCCTTTTTCACTAAGGCCCATACCTCCTTCAGGGGAGCATCGCCGTTTACCCATAGTTTTTCCTGGATGTGTGTGCTCGACGTGTGCATTATGATCTGGTCCCTCACCAGCTCGTCATGGAGGGTCCCGAATTTGCACGTCGGTGCCAACTTCTGTAGAGCCGCCACGTACTCATCGGCCGTCTCTCCGCTCTCTTGTTTCCTCTGGAAAAAATCGTGTCTGTCCATGGCTACGCACACTACCGTCTGTAGTGCGCATCCAAGTCCTCTATGGCATGTCTAAACACATCCGTGTCCGTCGCTTCCCTCGGACCTTTGACGATGGTGTCAAATACTCTCAGACCCTCTGGGCCCAGGTTGTGTAACAGCATCTTCCTTCTCCTCGGGCTCGAGTAAGCCGCTTCACCTTCGTCTTCTAATGCCTCTAAATAATTTAGGAAGTACTGTTTCCAATCTTCCCAGGGCATCGTGGGTTCTCCTCTTTTTGGGAGGAATGGCACCATGTGGGTGAGGGAAGGAGACGGTGTAGCCATCCTTCTGTTGCCCCTCGGGCCTGCCTGTGCGGTAACTGGGTGGTTGGGCGGGCTGCCTGGCACTTGTCTTTCGTCTCCGTATCCATCACCGTTCCCCCTGCTGTCTGCACGTCCTGTTGCCCCCTCAGTTGTTGGGTTCGCTCGCGGTCTGCCCCTGTCCGCTTCGCTTGACCCCTCACCTCGTCTCTGCTGTTCCACCAGCTTGCCGTGGCCAGAGGGTGAGTGCGTGTCGAGCTGTGCTTCCCTCTCCTACTGTGTGTGGTACTGGGCTTGCCACGTTGATGTCGTGTAGCGCATTGCGCACTCTCTTCCTGCGCTTTCCCTTATGGGCCGCCCACTGGTCGCTCTGTGCCCTTGTGCCTTGGCACGGCGCCTACTTGTACCTCCCCTGCATCGCTGAGCGTAGCGGGTACTTTCAATTCAGTCGGGCGTTGCACCGTCATTCGCCCTCTGCCGCGCTCCGGGATTGGCGCCTGATGCTCCGTGCATGTGCGTTTCGTTGGTTCCGTTTCTTTCCTTTTTTTTTTTTGTTATGCCCAGCACTGGCTCGTGTCCCGCCTCGTCGCCATTGTGGGAACCCTTCTAGTAAAGGAAACTCGGAGCCAGGCGTGTATTCGAGATGTACTTTATTTCCCGGAGCGCCGGGTTTGCGTGACTCTCATTGAGCCGATCGGCGCCTCACAAGATGGCCGCCTTCCGGTTCCTGTTCAGGTGTTCCGGTTCCGGCGCCAGTTGGGAACAACTAGAGCGTTACCACACTCAGGGCTGTTTTTACTCTCTTTTGAACTGAAGCAAAACACTAACAACACCCTCTGGGCGAGCTTCAGAAAGCTCTCTTAGAGCAGCTGGTAACCTCTGTCTCTCCTACCGGAACTCTTTCTCCGTATTCCACCTCTTATGCAGCGTCCTCCTGAAGCCGTCTCCAACATCCTTCATTTTTTGTGGTCGTCCTCTTCCTCCTACTCTCTCATTTTTGCACTTCCGGTTTTAAAGTGTGGAGGTGAAGAAGCAGGAGCCTTTCTATAGTGTTTGCGGGTGTTTGTTTACTTGGGGTTTTTGCTGTCTTCACTGCTAATTCTGTTCCTACAGGAAGCATTGTGTCGTGAGAAGTCGTCTGGATCATGGATTTGTTAGCGTTTGTTTGAGGCTACCTCAGTCCTCATATCGTGACATTCTGCTGTGTACAGCTCCGCATTTCATCCTGCTAAGATCTCTAAAATGAATACCCTTTCATTCTTCCGAGACAGATTAAACAAATACCGCAGTGTGTGCATGGATGCCATTTACGGATCGCAAAATGGTCGCATCTGTGACCCCTGATGTGTCTTTTGCGACCCCGGCACTGTCCTTGCGACCCTTAGCATCTGCGGGTCATGTGGCCAAAATGAGAAAGAATGCCTGGGTATTCCTTTAGAAATATGGCCTTGCTGTGCAATTCAGTCACACCCTTCAATAATACATTGTATTTGCTGCAAAAGTGTTAGAACAATAAAGAATGTAAAGCAAATGGGTTTAGTATTTTAAAACAAACAAAATCGGAAGTGTTTCTACTACTCCTTAATTCAAGGAAATACAGCTGTGCCACGTACACTCAAAAACACAAACAAATATTCAAGCTGCAGGGTAACAAAGCACCAGTAAACATTCAAAGGACTACAGTGCAGTGGAGCATTTGCATATTGTCAGAGTAAGGATCCACATTAAAATACCACACTGAAGAATAAAGAATATCAAAGTTGCCAACATTGTATGCATTTATGCTCAGTAAAAATGTATGTAGAAACCCCAGTACAAACCAGCAATGGTCTTCCAAAACAGGTGCGCATTAGAGGGTTTTTTAGTTACAAGTTGTTGGTAACAGAGCGGAGTACATGAAGATTGGCTGATTTGACAAGGATTACACAATACTCATAAGTGAAGAGACCGACCACGCTTATAACACTGAGGTTTCCATATTCTATGTAGGGCAATGTATTCTTAGGGCAAGATCTTAGCGCTACCTTGCTCAAAAGGATGTCATTTCATACATTTATGTGTTTCCCTAGTCTTCCTTACTTGATTTTGCGCACGAGAAAGTGTCACTCATAGTTCTTGAAATGTCACTCATAATTACACTGAAGTTATGAAAATGTCACACAAGGCAATCTGAAACCTTGGCAGCTATGCGCACTCAGTAATCAATGGTGTATTGATGACAAGCGTACTGTGATATAAGAGCCTATGTGAAAGAGTAGAATATTTTCGAGTAATGAAATGCCCCTCCCCTGTTCTTCAGACCAGTAATACCCACTCATTTTTATGAAACCCATAGTCTGCTGCATTCCACTCAGTCGGGTTTCCGATCCAATCTTAGTACCGAGACAGCACTCCTGGAGGTCAATAAGGCCATAAAAGATGTGTTGGATGCAGGAGGAAGGGCTATGTTGGTTATGTTGGACCTGTCGGCGGCCTTCGACACCGTCCCTCATGAGGCTCTTCTCGGCAGACTTTACGAGATCGGTCTGAGAGGGACGGTGTTGAGCTGGTTTCAATCTTATCTAGCAGGTCGCCGACAGGTGGTCTGGGCCCCCACTTACTCAGCCGCAGTGCCGCCTCTGGAGGTCGGAGTCCCTCAGGGCTCGGTCCTGAGCCCGACTCTTTTTAATATCTTTATGACCCCTCTGGCGGTACTGGCTGAGTCTTTTGGTGCTCAGATCATATCCTACGCCGATGACACCCAGCTCCTTTTCACCTGTCATAAGGGAGCAGAGTTTGACGGTGAGAGCATTCGGAGCTGCCTCGGGCTGTGTTCGAATGGTTTCAACGAAATAGCCTTAAATGCAACCCTGACAAGTCAGAAGTGCTTTTTTTTGGATGTCACACGGACCCGAACTGGCAGGATTGGTGGCCTATCAACATGTGTCCTCCTGCATCCTCCTCGTTAGTTGCTAAGAATCTGGGGGTCAAAATTGGCAATAGCCGTTCGTTTAAGTCCCAGATTCTGGGTCTGACTGGTACTTGCTATGGTTTGCTCAAAATGCTACGCAAATTTCTTCCCTTGATTCCAATAGTGCATAGGAAAACAACTGTCCAGTCTCTGATCTGTTCTAGGCTGGACTATTCCAATGTTCTCTATTTGGGCCTCCCTGACTATTTACTTCAAAAACTTCAGGTGGACCAAAACTCAGCGGCACGGGCGAATTTTTGCCTTCCCCGCCGAGCAAGAGCTTCGGCCCTGCTAAACTCCTTACATTGGTTGCCTATTCGCAAGCGGATTGTTTTTAAAACATTGACACTGGCACATAAGGCACTGAATGCTATGGGAGCAGAGTACATTCAGAAACGTCTTGTTTTTTACAAGCCTACTAGATCCCTTAGGTCCGCTTCCCTTGCCCTTGCCGCTGTCCCCATTGTCAGGAAGGCTAGGATTGGGGGAAGCTCCTTCAAACGCGTGGCTCCCCAGTTATGGAACAGCCTTCCTCTGTCACTTCGATGTACTTCTAGTCTGCTGGTTTTCAGAAAGGACTTAAAGACATGGCTGTATGGACAGTAACCTGCCCCTTTTCCCTCTTCCTTTCTGCCATTCTTTTCTGTAGTCTGTTGTGGGTTGGAAAAAAGCGCCGGGACACTCCATGGAGTAGCCGAGCGCTATATAAGACACCCATAACATTAACATTAACATTAACACAATGTAAACCGTGTGAGAAATTTCTTGTTCATACTCGGTTGCCCTATCTTAGGAATTAATTGTTTCAAAGATATATTGCTTTATTTTTGTCAGTGAATCTTTGTTGAGAGAGGATGGTGGTTACTGTAAACAAAAAAACAAAGCCTGGAAGAGACCGCTATCCTAATATTTTAGGAGACCGTTGTGCTCTTAACCAGAACCTCAAAACCTAATTAGAACCTACAATTCAGTCTAGTTCAAGGATATAAAACAGTATTAAATATAAGGAATAAGCCACAGGCACAGGAAATAAGCTGTTCCTTCAATTGTCGCTTAGACACATGACCTATGCCTCATGGTCACTGATCTGGTGTCTTAAATTCCATGGTATTAACCTCTGTTTACTTTGCTATCTAGCACGTTGTGGATTTGAAAAACTGCAAATAATTTTTTTAAAAGAATAAATAAGCTGCCCAGCTTAATTGCAAAACTAACCCATATACCTATATATTAATTGAAATACAGATATATTATGATTTGAAATACAGACTGCCACTTCCAGTTGTCACCTTTCTTCAAATACTCTTAAGTCCTTTACATCAGTGTTTGGAAGATGCTCATCTGAAGTGAAGCTATAAATGCTTTTTTACAGCAGCCAAGTGTGAGGCCCTGTACTTGAACTGTCTGACCCTTAAAAACATTCCCGTCTGTGACATCTGAAATCCCAGGTCTTTACAGGCACCATTGCTTGTTTGTGTGAAATGTATTCACTCCTGGAGCCTGGAGGTGGCGGTTCTGTCAGCAGCCACCAGAGGGCGCACCTCGTCTGATGATGAAACCAACTGAGCTTTACATTGGATGAAAGTGAGAAGGGCTTCCTCTTCCAGGTCAGCGGTGGCAGAGACAGCACCAGCAGCAAGTGCTAACATTACTTCCTCCTTGTGCACTGTGTCCAGCCTGTTGCAGAGGAGGAAAGAGCACTGTCTGTCTGTGTTTGCAGTTACCTCCATCTTCAGACCCTCACAGACCCCCCCAGACCCAGGAGGAGTAGAGAGCCCAGAAGGTGAGGCCTGTCCAGGGGTGCAGAGGAGGAGAGGCCTGTCCAGGGGTGCAGAGGAGGAGAGGCCTGTCCAGGGGTGCAGAGGAGGAGAGGCCTGTCCAGGGGGTGCAGAGGAGGAGAGGCCTGTCCAGGGGTGCAGAGGAGTTGAGGCCTGTCCAGGGGTGCAGAGGAGGAGAGGCCTGTCCAGGGGTGCAGAGGAGGTGAGGCCTGTCTAGGGGTGCAGAGGAGGTGAGGCCTGTCCAGGGGGTAAAGAGGAGGCGAGGCCTGTCCAGGGGTGCAGAGGAGGCGAGGCCTGTCCAGGGTGCAGAGGAGGTGAGGCCTGTCTGGAGGGTGCAGAGGAGGAGAGGCCTGTCCAGGCTGCAGAGGAGGTGAGGCCTGTCTGGAGGGTGCAGAGGAGGAGAGGCCTGTCCAGGGGTGCAGAGGAGGCGAGGCCTGTCCAGGGGTGCAGAGGAGGAGAGGCCTGTCCAGGTGTGCAGAGGCCTGTCCAGGGGGTAAAGAGGAGGTGAGGCCTGTCCAGAGGCCCAGAGGAGACGAGGCCTGTCCAGGGGTGAAGAGGAGGTGAGGCCTGCCCAAGAATGCAGAGGTGGAGTGGCCTGTCCAGGGTGCATAGGAGGCAAGGCCCGTCCAGCGGTGCATAGGAGGTGAGGCCTGTCCAGGGGGGCAGAGGAGGAGAGGCCTGTCCAGGGGTGCAGAGGAGGGGATGCCTGTCCAGGGGTGCAGAGGAGGGGAGGCCTGTCCAGGGGTGCAGAGGAGGAGAGGCCTTTCCAGGGGTGCAGAGGCGGAGAGGCCTGTCCAGGGGAGCAGAGGAGGTGAGGCCTGGGGTGCAGAGGAGGTGAGGCGTGTCAAGGGGTGCAGAGGAGGTGAGGCCTGTCCAGGGGTGCAGAGGAGGAGAGGCCTGTCTAGGGGTGCGGAGGAGGAGAAGCCTATCCAGGGGTGCAGAGGAGGAGAGGCCTGTCCAGGGGTGCAGAGGAGGTGAGGCCTTTCTAGCCGTGCAGAGGAGGAGAGGCCTGTCCAGGGGTGCAGAGGTGGAGAGGCCTGTCCAGGGGAGCAGAGGAGGTGAGGCCTGGGGTGCAGAGGAGGTGAGGCCTGTCAGGGGGTGCAGAGGAGGTGAGGCCTGTCCAGGGTGTGGAGGAGACGAGGCCTGTCCAGGGGTCAGAGGAGGTGAGGCTTGTCCAGGGGTGCACAGGAGGTGAGGCCCGTGTCCAGGGGTACAGAGGGGGAGAGGCCTGTCCAGGGGTGCAGATGAGGTGAGGCCTGTCCATGGGTGCAGAGGAGGAGAGGCCTGTCCAGGGGTGCAGAGGAGGTGAGGCCTGTCTAGGGGTGAAGAGGAGGTGAGGCCTGTCCAGGGGGTAAAGAGGAGGCGAGGCCTGTCCAGGGGTGCAGAGGAGGCGAGGCCTGTCCAGGGTGCAGAGGAGGTGAGGCCTGTCTGGAGGGTGCAGAGGAGGAGAGGCCTGTCCAGGGTGCAGAGGAGGTGAGGCCTGTCTGGAGGGTGCAGAGGAGGAGAGGCCTGTCCAGGTGAGGAAATATAAATTTTATGATCAAGAAATGTTCCCTAACGTGTACCCCACCGTCTCCATGTACCAGCTTAAAGTGCATGTAACTTCCCTCCTGTGCCAGCTATGAAGACGCAAATACATTTGCGTCCAACGTTAACATGTCCTCTTTCGAATCCACCCTGAACGGGTTGAATATTCCGTTCCTAAGTATGCCTTGCCAACGTCTTTTTGTAATATACTCTACACGTTTTCCAGCCCAGGCGAAGTAGGCCCTGAATTCTGCCATCGAGCCTTTTCCTGCCTTCAGACTCGGAATGCCTCAGCCTGGGCCGGCCTCTGTACCCGTGACCTCTGCCTTACTCCCTGCGCGGCTCACGGCGCTTAGCTCAGCCTGTTGCCTGCCAAGACTGTATTCAACCTTCGAATTATCTGCTCCGCTCCTCGAAAATGCATTCCTGCTTACTAGTTCAAGTAAACATCCTTCCAGCTGCAGAACAAAGGGCCCGGCCTCACTGTCTCCGTGCAAGTAATTCATAGCTTCTGTTACCATGGTAGGCCCATGCCCCCTCGCATCTCATGCAGACACTTAGACGCTTATACAGGCACTCACAGTCAGTATAGAATAGCCTCTGCCCCAGAGACCTTTTCCTCTAGATAATATGGTTCCCAAACATCAGATATCAGATATGATAGAGGTACGAGTTGATCTGACATGTCAGACTTCTGTCTCTTTCCTCTAGTGTAAATGTCAAGTCCCCTGCACCCTCCAGTTCCACGTCAATCACACGTCATGCAGCTGCGCGCGCATCCAGACCTCAGATTTCTGCTGACATTGCAAGATTCTGCTATGTATCCACCCACTTGTGACACTTACATGTGACGTTTCTAGCACACGCCTCTATGTTCACGCCTAGTTCACGCCTTCTGATTACGTATTACTAACACGTGTGTGCTCTTACCTTGTTTCTCTCAGCTGTTACGCCTACTGTATTGGTTTCCAGTATATGATTTAAGTATATAAGCTATGTATTGTCAATAAAGTATTGCTCTATCCCTTCCTGCACCCCAGTGGTGTCAGGAATCCGATATCCGGTTCAAGAACCATTCCTTTTTAAGGAATAAAACCCCTAAGAACTCTAACACCACAGATTCTGCGTCTTTCTTTCCGATTGAGTTATTTTTGTTTAAGTACTTACCTGCATAGAAATTAGGACGGTAAATCAAATATTTACCACATTATTTTGGCGCCCGAATAGGGACCCCTCCTCCACCCTACGCGCCGGTAGGTGCGTTGCAACCTTTGCCCCCTGCCATAAGTCAAGACGGACAATTACGCGTACCCGCAGGATTTCCTGTATCTCCCTCTGGCCCACGGAGGTGACGGAGACTGCGATCAGCACCCAGACGAGGCGGTGAGGAGTGCGGAGGATCCCGACCAGAGCCTAGCCGAAAGAAGCAAGGTCCGAGGTGTCAAGAGGCCCACCAGTTCCGAAGTATTCACGTATCGAGTCGAGTCGAGTCCAGTCCGGTCCAGTCCAGTCGAGTTTTCCGAGGCCTTCTGTTCCGTGCTTCCCGGTGAGTACCATTGCTGGGGACGCATCTAGACGGGTGCATTATTATGTATCCGGTAAAGACGGGTTTGGGTACACAAACACGGTCTGCACTGTTTTAGACAGTGTATCTGTGCTGTTTAGCAGTACATCAAGCATTCAAGTTCTTGCACTGTTTTCAACAGTGTATCTGTACTGTTTAGCAGTACATCTAGTATCAAGGGTAGTCATATGTGTTCAAAATGTTTCATGTGATTAATGTTGTGGTATGAGTGACTGTTTGATGTACATTACTGTGTTTTTGTGTAACTAGCTGTGCTCAGAGTAAGTAACAAGTATCGAGTATCCAGTACTAAGTAAACAAGATGCCGTTTTTCAATAAATTAAGACAGATAGGAACTAGGGAAGGGATACTAGAGGAAGAAATTCCTATCCCCCCTAGGGACACTCCTGGAAATTTTATGTACCATAAGCATGGCTTAGACGCCATACTGTATCTAGATTTATGGGCCGATTACACCAAGCACCTAGAAGAAAGACACAGGTGGCCCGTTACAGGAACATGGGATGCCGAGTGCATCATGAGAGTAGAAGAAGCGCTATGGAAAAAGAAAGCCAGACAATCCCAGAAAGATGCCATAGAATTGTGGCGTAAAGAATCACATAAACGTGCCGAAAAAGCACTCCGAAAAGAAGATAAACATAGAGAAAAGTCGGATGAAGTCCGGGAGAACGAATTAGTTAATGAAGGGATCCGAGTAAAAGCAGAACAAGTAGACCGCATGCGAAACAATCTTGTAAATGGCATGTATTTAGTGGCCGAGGGTTTGCCTAAAGCCACTCCAGAAATACCGAAAGATCTGCCGCCACCATTGGTTCCAACTAAAGTAAATCACAGGACCACTAAAGACATATTCCTTGCTTCCTATCTAGACGATGTAGCTCCCGCTTACACCAATCCACCTTCTCGCGTACCGCCTGCTGACGGTGACGGAGGTGGCAACCCACTCCAAGACAATGTCCCGCCATTACCGCAACGAAGTTCACCCGTTCGACAGCCTGCTCCTCCACCTCCACCACTTCCCACATCTAAGATTAATGTACTAAATCCGTTTGCGCCTGATCCTAATAAGAGACAAGTTCAGGTACACATACAGACTCCACAGAGAAATAATGCTCAAGCCTCTGCCTCAGGAGGTGCGACAGGAGGTCTTCAGACCCCGCCATCAACACGCAGATTAAGCATTAGGGACTTAATGAAACAACGCACACCCCAATCACCAGGTTTTGACATGCTTAAAGAACCCCTTCCAATTTGCAGATACGATCCAGTACCCGGTAAAGAAGATAGAATGTTGATAGCATCACTACGCTTACGACAAGCTACAGATTACCTAGTGTTATTCCCAGGGATGGCTGACCACCTAGATAGAATATATCATTTTGTCCAGACTGGGGAAGATCCTGAAAGTATTAAAGAGGCCCTGGCTCACCAGAAAGTTGACACTCAAGGTTGTATATTACGTTTCTTCATAAATTGCTTAATAAGAGACCGAGACAGGCCTGGAGCAGACAAGGAAGAGATGGACGCACTAAACAGGTGGGGTCAAAATATAGCTGAAGGAAACCATGATAAACTGAATTGTATAGCGAGCATGTACAAGAAAATCAGAAAAGCAGTAATAGAAATACACGAAAAAGAAAAAGAAAAAGAAAACGACAGGAATGACTCCTCTGAGGAGGACGGGCCTGAAGAACCAGAAACGACTATAGAAAGGATAGCGTATGTGGGTAAGGGAAATTACCTTAAGAAAGGTATTCGCCCAGAAAGCAAGAGAGTTTTTCTCTCCGGGATATCAAAACCGAATTCTCCTGAATATCTGTTTCAAGATACCGATAAAATGCTTCAAGAACGAATGGGGTACCACGTACTCAATTCTATGGATGAACAAGAACTAGCCCGGTCAGCAGTACTATGGGCTGACAATCCTAGCACATACAATGATGATACCGTAGCACAGACGTTTTTGAACCTTTCCCCAGACGAGCAGAAATTAGCTGGTGTAAACATGATTCAGCATCTCCTCACGTTATACAGAAATCAACATTCGGATCCAGGTCCCTTACCTGATACATTAGAAGCACTACTTATGAATAGATGGAGAGGCCTAAGTACCAAGTTAATTCAAATAATTCTAGAACAACGGCACAGATATAACGCTTTCTTAGGCCCACAATATGTTTCAGCTCCGCCCCCAGAAAGAAAAATGTTTCATTTTGAGCATTTTGACAGGCAGAATCCTTTACGAGAAGTACACCCAGTTATGGGTGCCGATAATACCCTGAAACGTGTGTTTGTGTACACACCTCTGACAAAGTTAGAATTGTTAGAAATGAAGAAACTAGTACCCTGTCACGATAAAGACCCTGCAGGTTTTCACCGAGAACTTAAGGATATGTTACTCATGGGAGATTACACATATACGGATATTAGGAAATTGTTAAAGGTACTGCTGCCCACCGGCATCTACGAGAAACTCAAGGAAAAAGAATGGGAGGTGGGAGATAAAAAGATGATATGGACTGAAATAGAAGACGAGGAAAAAATTCGTACTCCAGGGCTAGGCCTTGGGGAGAAAGCTAAAGCATTACCAGGTTTAATAGTACAGGTTTTGCCAAGATTATTGACAACAAAAAAGGAAGACTGGGACGCAATCTCAGCCTGTAAACAGAAACACGATGAAGATACTAGTGACTTCTATTCAAGATTTGAGAAATGTTTAATTATTAATAGTGGCCTGAAACCAGGTAGCGAGTCATACCCACATCTTTTTGTAACAAAATTAGTCGAGAATTCCCTGACATCGGTTAAGAACCGTGTATATAAAGTTGAAAGCACATGGCAAGCAAATACGCCATCCCAGATGTTACAAATGTTACAGTATCACCAGAACCGAATTAGAGAGGAACAGGATCACGAACAGAGACGTATGAAAGACACGAAAATGAAAATGTTAGTGGCCCAGTCGGTTCCAGCCGACGGCCAGAGAAAGGGTGCCCATTGATCCAGAGAGCCAATATCTCTTCGGGTTCAGTTTAAATGGACGAAGTTTCAAATTTTCACGCGCACCTCAAGGATTCACAGAAAGCCCCAGCATCTATAGCCAAGCACTGAAAAGACAACTTGATTGTATCCAAATGCCAGTTAACACTGCCTTACTACAGTACGTCGATGATCTGCTGATCATCGCACGAAGTGAACCCGAATGTGAACAAGCATCACTGACAGTTTTACATTTTCTGGCTGACAAGGGACACAAGGTGTCTCCTTCGAAGCTACAATTCTGTGTTCAGCAAGTTGTGTACTTGGGTCACTTGCTGTCCAAAGTGGGGAGACAGCTCACTCCTGACCGCATCCAGTTAATTGTAAACATGCCACAACCCCAGACACAAAAGGAAGTGCGGGCCTTTATAGGCCTCACCTCGTACTGCAGACAATGGATTCCCCAGTATGCATTTCTAGCTAAACCACTCATTCAGTTGACAACACAGGAGGCAGCAACTTCGACTGCCCTTCCTTGGACTCAGGAACATACACAGGCTTTTGAGGAATTAAAGAAAGCTTTATGTCAAGCACCAGTTTTAGCGACACCATGTTACAGCAAACCTTTTACACTTTTTGTTACAGAACGTGATGGTACAGCGTTGTCTGTCCTCACTCAAGATCAAGCAGGTTCACATAAGCCTTGCGCTTATTTTTCAAGTACATTGGATTCAGTAGCCCAGGCACTCCCTGCGTGCTTAAAGTCAGTTGCAGCGACAGCCCTAGCAATCAGACAGAGCGACTCAATTGTATTAGTACATCCATTGACCGTACAAGTTCCACATTCTGTAGAGGTTCTTCTAAACCGAACCCAGACTCAACACTTGACTATAGCACGACTGACAGGTTATGAATTGACGCTATTCCAGCCACACATAGAAATCAGACGCTGTAACATCCTAAATCCTGCAACACTGTTACCCTCGATTATGACAGATCCAGCCCCGCATGATTGTATAGAGATCATTAATGCAGTAACAAAGCCCCGACGAGACTTAACAGATGTTCCACTGACAAATCCAGACCTGACACTTTACGTGGACGGTTCATGTATGAGAACAAGTACAGGAGAATTAGTGGCCGCGTATGCAGTGACCACTGAAACTGAAGTCAAAGAAACACACCGTATTGATACACTGTCTGCTCAAGCAGCAGAGCTTATCGCTCTGACCCGAGCTTGTATACTAGCCAAGAACAGAAATGTTAACATATACACAGATTCACGTTATGCTTTCGGAGTCGTACACGACTTCGGAGTGTTATGGCAAGAACGAGGTTGCTTGACCTCTCATGGTGCCAAGATTCAACACGGTCCCCTCATTCAAGCACTGTTAGAAGCAATACATCTGCCTTCAGGCATATCCATCATGAAGTGTAAAGCACATACTAAAGTTACAGACTCTGTTTCCCAGGGTAACGACCTGGCAGACCAAACAGCAAAACATACAGCATTGACTCACACCCAGACAACTGACGTAACAAAGATCATAGCGCCGACACATTGTATGACAGTTAAAGATCCCACACTAGATGTAATCGATATTCAGACACATGCCACTCCAGATGAAATCAAGAAATGGACTGAACTAGGAGGGATCCAGACAGATCAGGGATGGGTGACGAAGGGAAAATCTACATGGTTTCTCCCCGACTCTATGGTTCAAGTCATAATAAATACCGCACATAGTCCAGCACACCTAGGAGAAAAAGCTATGTTAGACAGTTTACAGAATCTCTGGTACAACAAACATTTACGAGCAGCAGCAAAACAGAAAGTGCGTACTTGCATGATCTGTTGTCAGTTCAATCCAGGTAAAAGCGTCCCTGTAGAGCAAGGTGGATTTCATCCTCCTGATCACCCTTTTGAAGTCCTCCAGATGGATTATATCCAGATGGACAGATGTCGAGGATTCAAGTATGTCCTCGTAGTTGTTTGTGCACTTTCCCGTTGGACCGAAGCATATCCAGTCCCAGATTACACTGCCCCGACCACTGCCAGGCAGCTGGTTCGAGAATTCTTCCCACGGTACGGCTTGCCTCGTATCGTGTACTCAGATAACGGACAGCCATTCTCGTCCGAGCTCATGAAACAGGTTTCACTCCTGCTAGGATACCAGTGGAAATTCCATTGCGTCCGACATCCCGAGGCAGCTGGCCTTGTAGAAAGACATAACCAGATACTGAAAACACGTCTTGCCAAAATATGTAAAGAGAAAGGGGTCGACTGGATAGTCGCCCTGCCAGTTGCACTATTCTACATGAGAATGGTCCCACATTCGAGATCAGGACTATCCCCGTATGAAGTGGTCTTTGGCAGACCACCAAATATGTGGGGGACGCCCATGCCCAAGAAAATAACCGATGTTGATTGTAATATGCTGACAGATTACCTTGCCTCCTTGATGTCTGCACTCCAATCATGTCGTTCACAGGTTGCCGCAGCCTTTCCCGACAACACTGATGTAAAGCCACACGATGTCCGTCCAGGTGACACTGTACTGATCCGCAACTTCGATAGGAGGAGTCCGCTAGAGCCCCGTTGGCAGGAGCCGAAGCTCGTCCTTCTGACCACGAGGACTGCAATCAAGGTTGAGGGCCGAAAGGGGTGGATTCATTCGAGTCACATTAAGAAATGTAATGAACTGTTGCCAGAAACTGACTCTTCCACCCCCTCAAAGGACTGCCCCGATTCTAGTGACTTTAAAGTTCCCAAGAGAGAGAAAACTCCGCAAGAGGAGTATAAATCCAAATTACGATCTAGCAAGTCAGACAGTTTAATTGTTTAAGTCCTCCCCTAGGTGAATCGGTTAAATTAGTTTCTGACATGTATCCCCTAGATCGAGATAGAGAGAGAGAGAGACAACTCAAGAAACGTGCATATTGTAAATCACTCCGTAGTCACTGTATAGTGACATTATTGGTTATGTTTTTTCTAAGCCTTCTGATTATTGCTGCCAGTATATTATTGCATGTATATTACCCTATCTTCAAGCATACACAATCTGCTTACAATGTCTCTGCCGAACATTCTTTTAGTGAATTACCCCTACACGAGTTATCTTATAGACTTGCGCTGCGCAACAATACATTCATTAGTATGTTACACCACTCCCATCAGACTAATAATGCTACAAACTGTTGGATATGTGGCCGACTCCCTCCCTACCAGAAATACAAGGGAGTTCTGCCTCTCTTTCCGTATCCGTTCACTCACAATGGCTCATGTGGTGCATGGTTTAGATTAATTAATTCTTTAGATTCTGATATCGCTGTTTTCGAAGGGAATTGGGTTTGGGGAAACCTGAACTTAGTTCTGCTTAACGCCTGCTACCCTGACAAGAAGGGACTTCCCACTAGGACAGGAACTGATCTAGAAAATGAAGTATATGGATTAGGTAATTATACAATTAACCTCATGATTCTTACTGTTGAATCCGAAGCTGCACCAGTTCTCCCTGCTATGTCAGTATTACCAGTCACTGGTGATTTATGTGTCAGAAAGAAGGGTTCAGTACACTTAGGTCATAGTAAATGTACTACTGTGGTCGAATTCAGTGATCAGGGAAGGTCTACATTTAGAGCTACTCGTCATTCCTACTTTGTTTGTGGCCATACCGCATACATACGCTTACCTCCAGATTGGGATGGTACCTGTTATATTGCATTCCTTCTGCCCCCTGTTTTCCTAGCCCCTCCTGATTATCACAGAAATACAAATCTAGTGAACAGTAGACTCCGAAGAGATCTCCCGATTGTCGACTATACTGAAACGGCATGGGAGCAATATACAGACTTCAATAAAGGTTTCTTCCCCTACTTAGGTGCTGTTTTTAATAGTAAACTGATACGCAAATTAACTAGAACCCTCGAAGCAGTAGTGAATGAAACTACCTCCGCTCTAGGCAACTTAACAGAGGAGCAGTCCGCCATGCGGGTTGTTGTTCTTCAAAATCGTCTTGTTATTGACGTCATCTTGGCAGATAGGGGCGGAGCTTGTAAGGTTATCAGGTCAAGTTGCTGTGTTTTCATTCCAGAAAACGCGCCAACAGTATATAAAGCTATCACACGTCTTCATAAAATTGCAAGTTTGATACATCAGAATCCAGGCACCTGGACTTGGTCCGGTTGGTTCTGGACAACGTTGACCGCTTGGGGATGGAAGATCCTATCCTTCCTAGGCATTGCCCTTGTCATAGTATTCAGTTGCTGCCTGTGCCTACAATGTGGGCCAGCGATTTGTGGTCTTTGCGCCACATCATGTATTCCGCATTCCAGTTTTCATTCAAAACGCGAAAAGAAGAAAGAAGAGCAAATGATGTTACGTGAACAGACTGATCGGTTCATGAGGATCGATATATCATGAAGGGTCCGTAGGGAACAAGGAGGGAATGAGGAAATATAAATTTTATGATCAAGAAATGTTCCCTAACGTGTACCCCACCGTCTCCATGTACCAGCTTAAAGTGCATGTAACTTCCCTCCTGTGCCAGCTATGAAGACGCAAATACATTTGCGTCCAACGTTAACATGTCCTCTTTCGAATCCACCCTGAACGGGTTGAATATTCCGTTCCTAAGTATGCCTTGCCAACGTCTTTTTGTAATATACTCTACACGTTTTCCATCCCAGGCGAAGTAGGCCCTGAATTCTGCCATCGAGCCTTTTCCTGCCTTCAGACTCGGAATGCCTCAGCCTGGGCCGGCCTCTGTACCCGTGACCTCTGCCTTACTCCCTGCGCGGCTCACGGCGCTTAGCTCAGCCTGTTGCCTGCCAAGACTGTATTCAACCTTCGAATTATCTGCTCCGCTCCTCGAAAATGCATTCCTGCTTACTAGTTCAAGTAAACATCCTTCCAGCTGCAGAACAAAGGGCCCGGCCTCACTGTCTCCGTGCAAGTAATTCATAGCTTCTGTTACCATGGTAGGCCCATGCCCCCTCGCATCTCATGCAGACACTTAGACGCTTATACACGCACTCACAGTCAGTATAGAATAGCCTCTGCCCCAGAGACCTTTTCCTCTAGATAATATGGTTCCCAAACATCAGATATCAGATATGATAGAGGTACGAGTTGATCTGACATGTCAGACTTCTGTCTCTTTCCTCTAGTGTAAATGTCAAGTCCCCTGCACCCTCCAGTTCCACGTCAATCACACGTCATGCAGCTGCGCGCGCATCCAGACCTCAGATTTCTGCTGACATTGCAAGATTCTGCTATGTATCCACCCACTTGTGACACTTACATGTGACGTTTCTAGCACACGCCTCTATGTTCACGCCTAGTTCACGCCTTCTGATTACGTATTACTAACACGTGTGTGCTCTTATCTTGTTTCTCTCAGCTGTTACGCCTACTGTATTGGTTTCCAGTATATGATTTAAGTATATAAGCTATGTATTGTCAATAAAGTATTGCTCTATCCCTTCCTGCACCCCAGTGGTGTCAGGAATCCGATATCCGGTTCAAGAACCATTCCTTTTTAAGGAATAAAACCCCTAAGAACTCTAACACCACGGACTCTGCGTCTTTCTTTCCGATTGAGTTATTTTTGTTTAAGTACTTACCTGCATAGAAATTAGGACGGTAAATCAAATATTTACCACACAGGGGTGCAGAGGAGGCGAGGCCTGTCCAGGGGTGCAGAGGAGGAGAGGCCTGTCCAGGTGTGCAGAGGCCTGTCCAGGGGGTAAAGAGGAGGTGAGGCCTGTCCAGATGCCCAGAGGAGACGAGGCCTGTCCAGGGGTGAAGAGGAGGTGAGGCCTGCCCAAGAATGCAGAGGAGGAGTGGCCTGTCCAGGGTGCATAGGAGGCAAGGCCCGTCCAGCGGTGCATAGGAGGTGAGGCCTGTCCAGGGGGGCAGAGGAGGAGAGGCCTGTCCAGGGGTGCAGAGGAGGGGATGCCTGTCCAGGGGTGCAGAGGCGGGGAGGCCTGTCCAGGGGTGCAGAGGAGGAGAGGCCTTTCCAGGGTTGCAGAGGCGGAGAGGCCTGTCCAGGGGAGCAGAGGAGGTGAGGCCTGGGGTGCAGAGGAGGTGAGGCGTGTCAAGGGGTGCAGAGGAGGTGAGGCCTGTCCAGGGGTGCAGAGGAGGAGAGGCCTGTCTAGGGGTGCAGAGGAGGAGAGGCCTATCCAGGGGTGCAGAGGAAGAGAGGCCTGTCCAGGGGTGCAGAGGAGGTGAGGCCTTTCTAGCCGTGCAGAGGAGGAGAGGCCTGTCCAGGGGTGCAGAGGTGGAGAGGCCTGTCCAGGGGAGCAGAGGAGGTGAGGCCTGGGGTGCAGAGGAGGTGAGGCCTGTCAGGGGGTGCAGAGGAGGTGAGGCCTGTCCAGGGTGTGGAGGAGACGAGGCCTGTCCAGGGGTCAGAGGAGGTGAGGCTTGTCCAGGGGTGCACAGGAGGTGAGGCCCGTGTCCAGGGGTACAGAGGGGGAGAGGCCTGTCCAGGGGTGCAGATGAGGTGAGGCCTGTCCATGGGTGCAGAGAAGTTGAGGCCTGTCTAGCGGTGCAGAGAAGGTGAGGCCTGTCTAGCGGTGCAGAGGAGGAGAGGCCTGTCCAGGGGTGCAGAGGAGGTGAGGCCTGTCAAGGGGTGCCGAGGAGGTGAGGCCTGTCCAGGGGTGCAGAGGAGGTGAGGCCTGTCCATGGGTGCAGAAGAGGTGTGAGGCCTGTCCAGGGGGTGCAGAGGAGGTGCGGCCTGTCATGGGGTGCAGAGGAGGTGAGGCCTGTCTAGAGGGTGCAGAGGAGCAGAGGCCTGTCCAGGGGAGCAGAGGAGGTGAGGCCTGGGGTGCAGAGAAGGTGAGGCCAGTCAGGGGGTGCAGAGGAGGTGAGGCCTGTCCAGGGTGCGGAGGAGACGAGGCCTGTCCAGGGGTCAGAGGAGGTGAGGCTTATCCAGGGGTGCACAGGAGGTGAGGCCTGTCAGGGGGTGCAGAGGAGGTGAGGCCTGTCCAGAGGCGCAGAAGAGGTGAGGTCTGTCCAGAGGTAGAGAGGAGGTGAGGCCTGTCCAGGGGTGCAGAGGAGGAGAGGCCTGTCCAGGGGTGCAGAGGAGGAGAGGCCTGTCCAGGGGTGAAGAGGAGGAGAGCCTGTCCAGGAATGCAGAGGAGGAGTGGCCTGTCCAGGGGTGCAGAGGAGGAGAGGCCTGTCCAGGGGTGCAGAGGCAGAGAGGCCTGTCCAGGGGAGCAGAGGGGGTGAGGCCTGGGGTGCAGAGGAGGTGAGGCCTGACAAGGGGTGCAGAGGAGGTGTGGCCTGTCCAGGGGTGCAGATGAGGTGAGGTCTGCCCAGGGGTCAGAGGAGGTGAGGCCTGTCTAGGGGTGCACAGGAGATGAGGCCTGTTTCCAGGGGTACAGAGGGGTTGAGGCCTGTCCAGGGGTGCAGATGAGGTGAGGCCAAACCCCCTTCCCCAAGAGCCTTGAGACCCTCTGGGTGAGTAGTGCGCTATATAAATCCCTGAACTTGAACTTAAACTTGTCTCGGAGTGCAGAGGAGGTGAGGCCTGTCCATGGGTGCAGAGGAGGTGAGGCCTGTCCAGGTGGGCAGAGGAGGTGAGGCATGTCCAGGGGTACAGAGGAGGTGTGGCCTGTCTAGCGGTGCAGAGGAGGTGAGGCCTTTCAAGGGGTGCAGAGGAGGTGAGGCCTGTCCAGGGGTGCAGAGGAGGTGAGGCCTGTCCAGGGGTGCAGAAGAGGTGAGGCCTGTCCAGGGGGTGCATAGGAGGTGAGGCCTGTCCAGGGGTACAGAGGAGGTGAGGCCTGTCCAGGGGTGCAGAGGAGGAGAGGCCTGTCCAGGGGTGCAGAGGAGATGAGGCCTGTCCAGGGGTGCAGAGGAGGTGAGGCACGTCCAGGGGTGCAGAGGAGAGGAGGTGAGGCCTGTCCAGGGGTGCAGAGGAGGAGAGGCCTGTCAAGGGGTGCAGAGGAGGTGAGGCCTGTCCAGGGGTGCAGAGGAGGAGAGGCCTGTCCAGAGGTGCAGAGGAGATAAGGCCTGTCCAAGGGTGCAAGGAGGTGAGGCCTGTCCAGGGGTGCAGAAGAGCTGAGGCCTGTCCAGAGGTGTAGAAGAGGTAAGGCCTGTCCAGAGGTGGAGAGGAGGTGAGGCCTGTCCAGGGTTGCAGAGGAGGTGAGGCCTGTCCAGGGGTGCAGAGGAGGTGAGGCCTGTCCAGGAATGTAGAGGAAGAGTGGCCTGTCCAGGGTGCATAGGAGGTGAGGCCTGTCCAGGGGTGCTGAGGAGGAGAGGTCTAACCAGGGGTGCAGAGGAGGTGAGGCCTGTCCAGGGGGACAGAGGAGGAGAGGCCTGTCTAGGGGTGCAGAGGAGGAGAGGCCTGTCCAGGGGTGCAGATGAGTTGATGCCTTTCTAGCCATGCAGAGGAGGAGAGGCCTGTCCAGGGGTGCAGAGGCGGAAAGGCCTGTCCAGGGGAGCAGAGGAGGTGAGGCCTGGGGTGCAGGGGAGGTGAGGTCTGTCAAGGGGTGCAGGGGAGGTGAGGTCTGTCAAGGGGTGCAGAGGAGGTGAGGCCTGTCCAGGGGTGCAGAGGAGGTGAGGCCTACCCAGGTGTCAGAGGAGGTGAGGCCTATCCAGGGGTACACAGGAGGTGTGGCCTGTCTAGCAGTGCAGAGGAGGAGAGGCCTGGTCAGGGGTGCAGAGGAGGTGAGGCCTGTCAAGGGGTGCAGAGGAGGTGAGGCCTGTCCACGAATGCAGAGGAGTTGAGGCCTGTCCATGGGTACAGAGGAGGTGAGGCCTTTCCAGGTGGGCAGAGGAGGTGAGGCATGTTTAGTAGTGCAGAGGAGGAGAGGCCTGTCCAGGGGTGCAGAGGAGGTGGGGCCTGTCAAGGGGTGCAGAGGAGGTGCGGCCTGTCAAGGGGTGCAGAGGAGGTGAGGCCTGTCCACGGGTCAGAGGAGGTGAGGCCTGTCCAGGGGTGCAGAGGAGGTGAAGCCTGTCTAGGGGTGCAGAGGGGGAGAGGCCTGTCCAGGGGTGCAGATGAGGTGAGGCCTGTCCTGTGTTTGGGTGGTTCATAGAAGGTGGGGCCTGTCCCGGAGGGATGCAGTGGAGATGAGACCTGTTCGTCCAGGCAGGGTGGTAGAGAGCTGAGTTTAAGTTTGTTCATTGTTGTCCCAAGAGATTTGTGGAAAGAGTGTAAGTTGCTTGTAAACTGGCCAATTGAAGAGCCACAGAGTGAAGCGCCTCAAAATATTTTATTATGTATTACAAGAGAATAATGCAGATTTACAGACAATATTGCCAAGTCGAAGACCGGGTGAAAGAG
Organism: Lissotriton vulgaris; assembly: GCF_964263255.1. NCBI lineage: Eukaryota > Metazoa > Chordata > Amphibia > Caudata > Salamandridae > Lissotriton > Lissotriton vulgaris. The sequence continues at coordinate 44,607 of NW_028253116.1, forward strand.
TACGCATCATTTAGCGTTGCATCCAGAGGTGAGTGCACATGTCCAGCAAAATGTGAGGCGCTGCAGACCAACATTCTGGATGAAACTTTGTTGTAACCAAAGTACTGTAGTGACAATTGTATTACTAAGCAGAAGAAGATCAAAATAATAATAATGAGCGCTCAGACAAAATTTTTTGAGACGGGTGACGAAAGTGGTTCTCACGGATTGTATTCTTGTTTTGATTCTGGGTTTGTTGCTGGTATGACTTTGGATATGCACGGCGTTGGTGTACAGAATAATGATGTTCAGTATGTGGAAGGAGGAAATGTTGTTCCTCTGGGTCAGGGCCGGACTGGGAACCCAAACCAGCCCTGACAATTTTGACGGACCAGCTCCCTGCCTCTTTTGTTGCTGGGGGGGCGATATAGCAGCACCACAGCAAAACCAGCCCCCAGTGACCAATATGTTTCCCGGCACTAAACAATCGGTCCCCACTCTTTCTGGGGAAACACCGGAAGCCCGTTACGGCCAGTCCGGCCCTGCTTAGGGTATAGGGTTTACTAACAGTGGCAATTTAAATACCTCAAACACTAATAATGTGCAGAATAAGACATGATCTGTGCGATGTTTGCAGGAACCTGGGAAACTGGAACATGAATCAGATGGCACCGAAAGGGATGTCTCAGTCAATTGTCCCAGCCCAATGGCCTTTGTTACGAGCATGCAGAAACAAAGGCAGATATATTGGAACATACCTTCAGTCCAGATAGTCCCACAGCCCAATGCAGAATAGAACGCCAAATTCTCAACAAATTCAGGATTTCAACAAAATCCTTTAGTGATTAATAAGGATTTTCCACGACTTGCATCTACACAAGAGTTTCTACTGGACTGAATCAGACACAATGACGGTGCCTGAGACGGGAGAAGGATTGCATGCTTGGGGCAGTCCTAGAGGTCACCCAGAGTGGCCCTTTTGTGGAAGAAGTAAATGGGAATCCAGCATCACTTTTAATCAATAAATGTGGCTCCCGTTCCACAGTCAGACTGATGGGAGCTCCCAACCCACCCTCTTGGGAAAGGAGTCCAAGTTGTAGGCATTTCTAATAAACAAGAAATAATCTGTCAGCAAATGTTCCCGTACAAATTGGGTCATAGATGAATGGCCAGAAACTTAAACTGTGATTAAGATACAGTTAATATGTTAGGGAATCACCTTGTAAAATGACTGGTGGCTTTTAGGTGAAGAGTCACAATTAATTATTCATGTTGTAGGTGTGGTTTATTAAATTACATTTTGTTGTGCCATGTTTTCATGAACATTCATTGATTGCTGTCATTTTTACCACATCATGAACCATGTCAACAATGTGTTCTCTCTGTCTAAAAACTTAAGAACTTTTCCTTGATTTCCAAATAAGTAGGTTATATGTCAGTTTGCTATTTGATATTATAAAAAAAATGTTTTCTTATTTCGTAGCACACATTTGTTGTGGTGGTCTGTCTATTGACTTTACAGATAGAGTTAGTTCTGATTCTGGCTTTTTATATACTTTGGAGGTTACCAAAATGTGATCCTCCTGCAAATATTATGATAATTATTTCTCTGACTGAGTAACCATGTTTATGCCTTCAGTAATTATTTGAAACCTTTAATATAGCTTTGATGCTTGTTGTAGCTACAAAGGCAAGGGCCTTTACCAAGGGAGCGATCCTTTAATGGGCAGTATTGCCTGCTATGGCTGACTATAAGGTCATTACACTGTATGCCCCATGAGGGTAGAATATGTTAATTAATAAAGCAACAGTGTCCCAGGGACCGAGGGGGTTGAAACACCTCCGGTACTCCGGAACCTTTGTTTCACATATTTTGCTGTGAATGTTCAACAGTCAACAGCCGCATGTGGGACCACGGTGGTTAATTGTTGAACATTCACAGCAATAGCAGTGAAAGGAGGCTGAAGTCAGCCCCTGGCTCTCCCTGGGCTAATCTAAACTGATTTTCATTATTCAGGTGAGCCGAAACAGATGCAGGAGATGAGCAGAACCCCCCCACTTCCCTTTGAGACGCCATTGACACTGCGAGCTACGGGAGGAGGAAGGGGGGAGGCTCCTGTGTGCCCTGCTGCAGGCTCTTTCCTTTGCTTTCTCCTGCCCACTCCATGTATTTCAGAGAGGCAGAGGCTGTGTATAAGGACATTGTAATGTTGAGAGCAGCGGGCCTAGATCAGGTTGTATAGGCTGCTGCTGCTCCGTTGTCTCCAATGGAGGTCTCAACATTTCAGTGTTCCAAGCTTTGTCTCTTGAAGGATTTATTCCAATATTCTAGTCCTTTGGTCGCTGTCCTATATGGCTCAAAAGACACTGACCCTCCACATCATCCCTTCAGATAATTTATCAATAAAAAGCGCCAACACATTGATGCCTTGTTGCTTACATTGCTCAGCATTCGAACTCTGCATCAGTTTGAACTTGAGCATGGTTTCTATAAATCTAAGAGTGTGGTAGATTTATGAAGTGTGGGCAGAATTATGTACAAGGACATTAACATACCTTTGCTAACCAGATTTTTTTGATTTGCAAGTTTCATGATCTGTAAATGGAAAGATGTGCTTATGAAGTGGACTGGGTTGTTAGGGTTTGTTCTCTGAGACTGTGGGTGCCCTCTATATTCACAGAGACCTCTTCCAGCAAGGGATCATGGTTCTTGGTGAACCAAAAAAGTATTTATTCATTAACCATAGTTGCTTCACAATGGCCTCCAGAGAACAAGAAATTCTTTTGTTTTGTAAGTTCAGGACGGTTATTTGGAAGATGGGATGAAGTGTGATTGCTGTCTGACACAAAACTATTTCTTTCCTTCCTTTCAAGGTGTTCTGTAATGACCAGGCAGTGCATTGTGGCTGCCACCCTCGGAGGAACACAAAATAAAATAACTGCCAGGTAAGGATTCCTATAACTCTAAGTTTCCTTTTCCCCTGTTTCTTCTTTCTCTATTCCCTTTCTTGTTCTCTGTTTTGTTTTTGTCTCTTCACTTCAATGTTTGACTCCCTGTGTGCACTATTCTTGTTGTTATCAAACTTCTGATAATTACCATGTTGGGTTGTAGTGCAAGGTCAGTTCCGTTTTGGTCAGTTTTGCCCAGCAGTTCCTTAACTATTGGTAAATTTGTCTCCTCCTCAACACCACGTTATGCTATCCTCCCTTTGTCCGTTCTTTCGGCATATTTTCTCTCTGGATCTGTCTTCCATCTCTTTAAGCACTCCCATCCTGCCCTTTTCTGTCTTGTCTATTACAAGCAAAAGACACAGTACAAATGTGTGGACACATATACACAGTGCCTGCTTTAGGGTGGTACAACCGGTGGAGCCACCCCTGGTGCGGGCCTTGTGGGCACAGTGTTTAGATGTAACTTATGGGTTCACAAGCATCTGCTGCACAGTTTCCTGTGCTGGAACATGTGGTCAAAGTGGAATATAGCTTTTTTTTCTCTTTCCTCTATTTTGTGTTTCTCTTTTCTTGACCCTTTTTAGTTTCCTTTACTGTTGTGCTGTTTTTTTCTCTTTTTCAGGTGTTGCATTGCCCGGGTCCTGTCGGAGGAGTGTGATGAGTTCTGAGCCACCAAGTAAGTCCATATCATCCGCACAATTTGAAATAGTGAATTCCACTGAGCTAAAGGGACACAGCCTCAGTCTACAGTGCCATTTAAAGCACTGAGTGCAACAAGGCCAATTCCTTTGGTCAATAAAATGTCCCTTCCTAGATCATTGGAAAAGGAATAGATGAATAATTTAAGTGAGTAGGGGAGTAAGTAACATCTAATAATTCATTAAAAGAATTACAAATATCTCACTATCATAACAGCCTGTTTCACAGAGAGTGTAAATTGATAGTGTTGGCTGCTTCTGAGAATCTGTGGCGCAATATATGTGCAACTTGAGTTTCTTTCTTAAATATGCACTATGTTTGCTCCCCCATCCTTGATTTCCAATGATCCCAAGCTCCCGATCTACACTGTTTCACCACTATCAGAAATGCAGCTCAAACTGATTTCCTATCTTGTTTTTGTCAATGCGTTCTTTGTGCAAAGTATAAGGTCATAAATATTTTTCTTTGTGTTCATTTACAATCTCTGACTCCGTTTCTACAGGTGACTGAAGCATGAACAAAAAAAAGTTTTAAATTTAGTGAAACACAATGAAAAGGATTATTTCAAGTAAAGTTAAAACATTCTGGAGCTCTAGAGAAGAAACACATTCTATGTACCAGGAATGGTGAGGAACTTGGAGCGGAAGAAACTGGTGAATGTGAAAGTTGTCAAATCCCTAAAGGAAACTGACCATAAATGTTTACTGAGTGTCAGTAACTGAGATTGAGGAGAACATTGGGCACAATTGATGCCCACGCAGTGCGCATGGGAATACTCAGTGTTGTAAATTCTGTTTGATGGTTTATGAGAAAAGCTTTATAGACCCAAACCCTCCCCAACAGATCAGTATCCGTAGATGTGATGTGACAGAACTGTCAAGAAGACTAATATCCTTGGTTTACAAGCGCATGCTTTTGTTTCCATCTTCTGTGATTCAGAGGAGTGAAAAAATTGTTTAAAAGAAAGTCATTGTAAATGCCCTTTCTCAGATGTCGTTACAGCAAAGGCGCTGGATTATCATTTCCAATATAGGAAGATTTTTCCCCACCAAATCTGTCTCTTGGGTTGATCCAAGTGGTTTCCAAGTTTCCCAGACCTTCAAAGTCAATCATGTACATGCCTTAGCCTTAGCCGGTAGGTGTAAAAAGCATGTACTGGCACAGAAAGCTTAAAAGGGGCCAATGTTGCATGATTGATAATACATAAAACCACCCTGGCATGCCCTAATCATCTGTCATTACTTGTGTGAACAAATACACTTAACAGGCAAACACTACACCTCAAAGACCTCGTCAGTGCTTTTAAAATTCCTAAATCAAATGTAATAAACTGGAGTCACAAAATCACCCGGCATAACTTGGAGAAAATGAATCCACGAGAAGCATCTTAATAAACATAAGGGGCTCCTCAGTGAAAGTGTATAAGAGAAGTTAGATAGGTGTCTTTAAAGGTAGGAACATGATCTCCAGGTAAAAACTATAATTAGTTAAATACAAATGTTATGAAGATCATCTGCAGTGCATTTTATAAGTTAATGTTGAGTGTAACATAAACAAGTACAGACTCTGGAATCAGATTTATTCTTAAGATAGCATGTATCCAGGAACAAACCCAAATCGGAGAAACAAACAACTTGAATACGAGCAAAGAATGTGAAAGCAGCTTTAGTTTTCAATCTCACCTCACTAAACACAAGAGAAATCACACTGGACAAAAGCCCTACCAGTGCCCTGAATGCCAGAAAAGCTTCAGTCATAAATCCTCTCTCATGCAACATGTGAAAACCCACACTGGTCAAAAAACATTTCAGTGTTCCACGTGCCAAAAAAGCTTCAGTTATTGGCGTAGTCTGATTCGACATCAAGTAACTCATAGTGGACAAAAAACGTATCAGTGCTCTGAATGCTGGAAAAGCTTCAGTCGGAAATCCAACCTTACTGTGCATGAAAGAATCCACACTGGGCATAAACCCTATCAGTGTTCTGAATGCCCAAAAAGGTTCCATCAGAAATTCAGTTTAACTGTACATGAGAGAGTCCATACTGGGCTCAAACTGTATCAGTGCTCTGAATGCCAGAAAAGCTTCAGTCGGAAAATAACTCTCACGAACCATGAGAGCACTCACACTGGGCAAAAACCTTATCGATGCATAGAATGCCATAAACAATTCGGTCTGAAATCCAGTTTAATGTATCATGAGAAAACCCACACTAGGCAAAAACCTTATCAGTGCTCTGAATGTTGGAAAAGTTTTATTCAGAAATCTGAGCTCTCTCGACATGAGAATACTCACACTGGACTAAAACCTTATCAGTGCTCTGAATGCTGGAAAAACTTTATTCAGAAATCTGAGCTCTCTCGACATGAGAGAACTCACACTGGGCAGAAACCGTATCCGTGCTCTGAATGCCAGAAAAGCTTCAGTCAGAAATCCAACCTCACTGTACATGAAAGAACCCACACTGGGCAAAAACCTTATCAGTGCTCTGAATGTTGGAAAAGTTTTATTCAGAAATCTGAGCTCTCTCGACATGAGAATACTCACACTGGACTAAAACCTTATCAGTGCTCTAAATGCTGGAAAAGCTTTATTCAGAAATCTGAGCTCTCTCGACATGAGAAAACTCACACTGGGTATAAACTGTATCAGTGTTCAGAATGCCAGAAAAGCTTCAGTCAGAAAATAAATCTCACTAGACATGAGAGAACTCACACTGGGCACTCACCTTCTTAGCTCTCTGAATACTGGAAAAGTTTCAGCCAGAAATCTGGCCTCACTCAACCTGCAAGAACTTACCGGGAAAAACCTTGTAATTGTTCTAAATGCCAGGGAAGTGTCTGCTGGAGATTCAATTTGATTCAACATGAAAATCAACAGCGAGAAAGAAAATTGTCCGTGCCCTCAATGTGACAAAAACTTCAGTTGTAAATGTAACCTTTCTACATAAGAGATACAATGCGGGAGAATAAAATTTGCTCACTGTAAACCCTGGGGGGAAGTTTCAGAACCGCAAAACCTTCAGATGAAGCAGCCAAAAAGAAATCAATCCGTTGATTATCCTACAAACTCTACTGAGAAAAGCACACAGCGAGGCATGGAAATGCTTGTAATAACTTAATTCCTTAGTAACTATTTGTGGCCTCATTCCATTCAGTGTGTTTTGCTCCCTGTGTGTTTATAAGCCGTGGCTCGGACCCACAAAGTCCATTCGATCCTGAACTTTGAGGCCACGCCCCTAGGATCAAGAATCTAAGTAACCTCAAACTGTTTCCAGCCTTAATGAGCCTCAGCAGGAAGCTGCAGCAGGAGTCCCTTTGTCGTAGGTCTCTATGGGACCAACATCTGCTCATGTCTGTGCCACTTAGGGCCAATCATTGAGAAAAACTAAAGGTGATGGATGGACTGGTAGTTGATCTCAGTAACATCCCACCACATCATTCTCTAGTCTTTGTACCACTACAGACAGGGCCAACTCCATACAAACCATTCTTGGCCCCACCATAAATAGTCCTAATGACTTCTGTTCTGAGGGGACACGGCCTCGTATTACAAAGATCCACTTTATTGACCTCTTTCCATGTCCTTTTTGCTAGAAATGGAACCTGCTTCCTATCTGCTGAGGACAGTTTCACCAGCTTTACAATCACATCAGATACACCCAAGAGAGTCTCATAGATAATCAGGCCTAATCATAAACTACTATATGACTAAAATACAACAAATGCTATTCAAAAACTATGTGCGGTCATTCTACCTCTCCTATCTTTTTCTTTGTAGAGTTGTCTGCCTCGACTGCTTAGTTTCTGCACATGTATACTTTTGTGGGGTAAATGTGAGAGGTACAGAGGGGAGTGGGTGTAAAATGTGTAATAGTTATGAATAAAGGGGAGGGCTAAGGAAGGAGTAAGGAGGGATTTAGGGAATCACAAGCACTCACCCACAAACGAGTAAACCCATTGCTATTTATAAACCACAGCTCTAAAGTCACTACAGGCCTAATGTACCTAAAACAGTTCTAAATGTACTCTAGCTCGGAGCCGGAGTAAGGGCAACAACACATACGGCCATCCACTGGAATTGCAACACACTCCCATAAATAATAATGGATCTACGGACATGAATTAAAACCCCATAGGAAATCATGGTAAATTAAATATTTTAAATTAGTTAAAAATCTAAATAAATTAAATTAAATGGCAACAAATATCTAAAAAGAAAACATAACTCATTATTTTATAATGTTTTAATAACATCTGTTTGATTGAAACACTAATATAACATTCATTTTTAGAAAAGTATAATTACATTTGTTATAATTAATGCTCTTCATCACATTTTTCACAAAATTATTAATACATAATATAAATGTTAATTTAGGTGGGACACCTTTAATTGAACTTTAAAAACAATATAATCTTCTATAGTTTCAACTTGGGTGGAATTTTCCCTGTGTAAAAAATATAAAGAACGTTTCAATTGTTCATTACACTTGAAAAAAATGTAATATTTTTATGTTAAATACAAATGCAACTTGTATATACTTTAAATATAGAACAAAGTAAGAAATGCTACTGTAATAATTTGTATTTTAATTAGATATTTAATTCATTTTAAATGTAAAAAAAAATATTTAAAGATCTGTTTAAAAATCCAAACTAGGTAAAATCATCTTAATTTCTATTATGTACTCAGAATTACTGAATTACCTTACTCACCTCTGTTCAGAGGGGACACATCCTTAAAAATGTATGTATAGAATTAATTCTTTTTTTATAGTTGCAATATTTTTAAAAATAAAAGATTAAAATATGTTATCACAAACTAATGAATTTTAAAGTATGTGTTGTTTTACAGCATTCTTTTGAAGGTATATGTAGTTTTATAAGGCAAAACACATTATTTTATCTTTATTTTCTAATGGGTTTGATTTTTAGGTCTCTCCCTCCATTATTTTCTTAGGGACGGTTTTGCATTACCAGTGGTTGGCCATGTGTGGTGCTGCACCTTCTATTGCTCCACTTTGTATGTAGTAAGTTTCATTTGTAAATTTTACTCCACCTCTATTTAAGTGTGTGCAGACGTAGAAGTCCACACTTTTCAGTAACTTTATACTTGTAATGGTGAATAGCTAAAAGTAGGAAAGTTACTCTAAGAGCATCCTTGCATGTATAGATTACACACAGGTGTAAGATACATTTGTGAATAGCCTCGAGGCGTCCAACTCAACCTGAGAGTTTCATTTTTGTGGTAATGCTAAAGTGGACGCCGCACTTGGGCAGTTATTAAAGTGAATGGGATGATCCTGCGAAAACAACAGAGCACTCGTCTGATGTGTTTGTTTGGCTGAAGAGCAGCAACAAATATCTTGAAGTAATTTTCCTGGACTTGCTACTTCACTCGGCCTCCTGATGGACTCTTGTATCAGCTATTTGATACTGTAGTAGTAGGATAAGGTACTTTCTCCATTTTGTTAACCATGTTATCATGATTTGATTTGATATGTACCCTTCTCCTCTTCCTATTACCTGATGTTGTTGTATTTACCGGCACATTGGTGCTGAAATCTCATCTGCTGTTATCTGGTTCTGAGGGGCTTTTATTCTTATACGATGAACAGTTATTACTCTCGTTGTACGGCTACAATGTAAGCAGCGAGAGCTCAAAATCTGAGATCCCTGCACCTTGAGCTGCCTTCATTGGTATTCTACCTTTACACGTGGATAACTGAAATATGAGTTTGAAGCGTTGATTGACCTTTGAACCTGTTGTGATGTAACTTGACGGTTACAAGCTTCATGTTTGAACCATCAGCGTGAGCTCCAGTACGCTGCTTGTTCTCACACCACAATCCGTACTTTCACTGGGATCATCAATCTTGAACCATCTCCATAACACGGAGCTCTGAAGACTTTCCAGCTGTTGTAACTGCCTGAAGTTTCACGCATTTTGATGGCCGTAAATTGTGGTTCAACTTGATGACCTAACTCTACTTTGTGTTCATTTTTAACTTCAAGCCACTTCTGTGCATCTCGTCAGCTTCTGGGACCGATTCAGTCCAAAACCTTGAATGAAATTCCAGTGATAATCATCACCAGAAACTGGACTTACTGGTGCCACCTTGAGCATGGCTAATGAGAACAAATACTATTTTGTATGTGGCTTCATCATTGAGTCAGTGGATCTGCTTTTTGTTCTTAATTGTCTTTTTTTGTGGTTTCGAAGACAGAACTAACTGTGTCCTTTATTTTCTTTGGGACAGCTGTTTTGCTAATCAATAATCCTTAAAACACTGACCTGGTTTTGATTTTACTCCAGAGTAATTATTAAATATTACTGTTTATCTAAACTTGGTTTGAATGTTGAATTTCTTTGTCTCTTTAGTTTTTACTACATTGTATTGAAATTTGTGACTTCCACTGTTTTGCTTTACTTTCGAGCATGGCCTTATTGCTCAACCCACGTTACCAAAAGCGAGTTAAGGACACTTTAGTGAAAGACACATTTACCATTTCTGACCAAAGTATGGGAACAGGAAAGCAAGCTGATTCCAGGAAGAAGACCATTGGCGGTAAAGGTTACTGTCTTAGGTGAATCTGCACTTACTAGATGAAAAATGTAAAAACCATGAGGGGAGCTGTTTGCAGCTGTGTCCCGAGATTGTGAGAATGTCACCCTCTCTCAAACAGCTGATAGAAATAAAGATGCACCCTGCAGACATTCAGGTCTCAACAACTGAGAATGCCCACTCCTATCAATCAACAGTCACACTGTTACCTGAGTCACTTTACAGTGTACTGTGTACAAGCATTTTACAGAAACAAGTTGTGTTGTGCGTTGTGAACAGGGTGTCATCCCCCTCTGTATGTAAATGAGCTTCTGTGCCCAGACACCCGAGGCTCCCATCTCTTCTAGTGCAGATGATAATGTGAACACTGTAACGTAATCAAAAACGAGGACTGTATCAAGAAATAATAGGCTTCCAAGTCACACAGCTGTGGTTATCTAGTTCGTTTTTGGTTTTCAATTTACGTTAAATTGCATCAATTTTCCAGTTACTTTTTTCTCAGTCCATCATTTTATATCACTCTTTGCGCTCCATCAATTAAACATACTACTAACATCAGTCTCACACTCCTAATACTACTAACATCATGCTACTCTTCTGATACTACTATCAGCACTCTCCCACTACGGTAATACTACTGAAAGCACGCCACTGTAGTATTAAGAGTGTGAGAGTGGTGTTAGTAGTATTAGAAGAGTGCTGTCTGTAGTATCAGAAGAGTGCTTTGCTGTCAGTAGTATTAAGAGTGTGAGAGTGATGTTAGAAGTATTAGAATGAGGAGTTCTGTCAGTAGTATTAGAAGAGTGGTGTGCTTTCAGTAGTATTACAGTAGTGTGAGAGTGCTGATAGTAGTATCAGAAGAGTAGCATTTAGTTAGTATTAAGAGTGTGAGAGTGATGTTAATAGTATTAGAAGAGTGCTGCCTGTGGTATCAGAAGAGTGGTGTGCTGTCAGTAGTATTAAGAGTGTGAGAATGATGTTAGTAGTATTAGAAGAGTGCTGTCTATAGTATCAGAAGAGTGGTGTGCTGTCAGTAGTATTAAGAGTGTGAGAATGATGTTAGTAGTATTAGAAGAGTGCTGTCAGTAACGTTAGAAGAGTGGTGTGCTTTCAGTAGTATTACAGTAGTGTGAGAGTGCTGATAGTAGTATCAGAAAAGTAGCATTTAGTTAGTATTAAGAGTGTGAGAGTGATGTTAATAGTATTAGAAGAGTGCTGCATGTGGTATCAGAAGAGTGCTTTGCTGTCAGTAGTATCAAGAGTGTGGGAGTGATGTTAGTAGTATTAGAAGAGTGCTGTCTATAGTATCAGAAGAGTGGTGTGCTGTCAGTAGTATTAAGAGTGTGAGAATGATGTTAGTAGTATTAGAAGAGTGCTGTCAGTAACGTTAGAAGAGTGGTGTGCTTTCAGTAGTATTACAGTAGTGTGAGAGTGCTGATAGTAGTATCAGAAAAGTAGCATGCTGTTAGTAGTATTAGGAGTGTGAGAATGATGTCAGTAGTATCAGAAGAGTGGCATACTGTTAGTAGTAATAAGAGTGTGAGAGTGATGATAGTAGTATCAGAAAAGTAGCATGCTGTTAGTAGTATTAGGAGTGTGAGAATGATGTCAGTAGTATCAGAAGAGTGGCATGCTGTCAGTAGTAATAAGAGTGTGAGAGTGCTGATAGTAGTATCAGAAAAGTAGCATGCTGTTAGTAGTATTAGGAGTGTGAGAATGATGTCAGTAGTATCAGAAGAGTGGCATGCTGTCAGTAGTATTAAGAGTGTGAGGGTGATGTTAGTAGTATCAGAAGAGTGCTTTGCTGTCAGTAGTATTAAGAGTGTGAGGGTGATGTTAGTAGTATCAGAAGAGTGCTTTGCTGTTAGCAGTATTAAAAGTGTGAGAGTGATGTTAGTAGTATTAGAAGAGGGCTGTCTGTAGTATCAGAAGAATGGTTTGCTGTCAGTAGTATTAAGAGTGTGAGAGTGATGTTAGTAGTGTTAGAAGAGTGGTGTGCTTTCAGTAGTATTACAGGAGTGTGAGAGTGCTGGTAGTAGTTTCAGAAGAGTGGCATGCTGTCAGTAGTATTAAGAGTGTGAGAGTGATGTTAGTAGTGTTAGAAGAGTGGTGTGCTTTCAGTAGTATTACAGGAGTGTGAGAGTGCTGGTAGTAGTTTCAGAAGAGTGGCATGCTGTCAGTAGTATTAAGAGTGTGAGAGTATTAGAAGAGTGCTGTCTGTAGTATCAGAAGAGTGCTTTGCTATCAGTAGTATTAAGAGTGTGAGAATGATGTTAGTAGTATTAGAATAGTGCTGTCTGTAGTATCAGAAGAGTGCTTTGCTGTCAGTAGCATTAAGAGTGTGAGGGTGATGTTAGTAGTATTAGAAGAGTGCTGTCAGAAGTGTTAGAAGAGTGGTGTGCTTTCAGTAGTATTAAGAGGTGTGAGAGTCTTGTTAGTAGTATTGGAAGAGTGCTGTCTGTAGTATCAGAAGAATGGTTTGCTGTTGTGTGTATTAAAAGTGTGAGAGTGATGTTAGTAGTATTAGAATAGTGCTGTCAGTAGTGTTAGAAGAATGGTGTGCTTTCAGTAGTATTACAGGAGTGTGAGAGTGCTTGTAGTAGTTTCAGAAGAGTGGCATGCTGTTAGTAGTATTAAGAGTGTGAGAGTGATGTTAGAAGTATTAGTAGAGTGCTGTCTGCAGTATCAGAAGAGTGCTTTGCTGTCAGTAGTATTAAGAGTGTGAGGGTGATGTTAGTAGTATTAGAAGAGTGCTGTGCTTTCAGTAGTATTACAGGACTGTGAGAGTGCTGGTAGTAGTTTCAGAAGAGTGGCATGCTGTCAGTAGAGTCAGTAGAGTGTAATAGTGATGTTAGTAGTATTAGAAGAGTGCTGTCTGTAGTATATGAAGAGTGCTTTGCTGTCAGTAGTATTAAGAGTGTAAGGGTGATGTTAGTGGTATTAGAGAGTGCTGTTAGTAGTGTTAGAACAGTGCTGTGCTTTCAGTAGTATTACAGGAGTGTGAGAGTGCTGGTGGTAGTATCAGAAGAGTAGCATACTGTCAGTATTAGGAGTGTGAGAGTGATGTTAGTAGTATTAGAAGAGTGCTGTCTGTAGTATCAGAAGAGTGGTTTGCTGTCAGTAGTATTAAGAGTGTGAGGGTGATGTTAGTAGTATTAGAAGAGTGCTGTCAGTAGTGTTAAAAGAGTGCTGTGCTTTCAGTTGTATTACAGGAGTGTGAGAGTGCTGGTAGTAGTTTCAGAAGAGTGGCATGCTGTTAGTAGTATTAAGAGTGTGAGAGTGATGTTAGTAGTATTAGAAAAGTGTTGTCTGTAGTATCAGAAGAGTGGTTTGCTGTCAGTAGTATTAAGAATGTGAGAGTGATGTTAGTAGTGTTAGAAGAGTTCTGTCAGTAGTATTAAAAGAGTGGTTTGCTGTCAGTAGTATTAAGAGTGTGAGGTGATGTTAGTAGTATAAGAAGAGTGCTGTCAGTAGTGTTAGAACAGTGCTGTGCTTTCAGTAGCATCAGAAGAGTGGTCTGCTTTCAGTAGTATTACAGTAGTGTGAGAGTGCTGTCTGTAGTATCAGAAGAGTGGTATGCTGTTAGTAGTACTAAGAGTGTGAGAGTGATGTTAGTAGTATTAGAAGAGTGTTGTCAGTAGTGTTAGAAGAATGGTGTGCTTTCAGTAGTAGTACAGGAGTGTGAGAGTGCTGTCTGTAGTTTCAGATGAGTGATATGCTGTTAGTAGTATTAAGTGTGTGAGAGTGATGTTAGTAGTATTAGAAGAGTGCTGCCTGTAGTATCAGAAGAGTGGTTTGCCTTCAGTAGTATTAAGAGTGTGAGAGTGATCTTAGTAGTGTAGAAGAGTGTTGTCAGTAGTGTTAGAAGAGTGATGTGCTTTCAGTAGTATTATAGGATTGTGAGAATGCTGGTAGTAGTATTAGAAGAGTGCTGTCTGTGGTATCAGAAGAGTGGTTTGCTGTCAGCAGTATTAAGAGTGTAAGAGTGATGTTATTAGTATTAGAATGAGGAGTGCTGTCAGTAGTATTAGAAGAGTAGTGTGCTTTCAGTAGTATTACACGAGTGTGAGAGTGCTGGTAGTAGTATCAGAAGAGCCGCATGCTGTTAGTAGTATTACAGGAGTAGAAGAAGTAAATGGGAATCCGGCATCTTTTTTAATCAATAAATGTGCTACCTGTTCCACAGTCAGACTGATGGGAGCGCCCAACCCACCCCTCCTGGGAAAGGATTCCAAGTTGTAGGCATTTCTAATAAACAACTAATAAGCTGCCAGCAAATGTTCCCGTACAAATTAGGTCAATGATGAATGGCCAGAAACTTAAACTTAAGATCCAGTTATTATGTTAGGGAATAACCTTGCAAAATTACTTGTGGCTTTTAGGGGAAGAGTCACAATTCATTATTCATTTTGTAGGTGTGGTTTATGAAATTACATTTTGTTGCGCCATGTTTTCATAAACATTCATTGTTTGCTGTCATTTTCACCTCATCATGAAACATGTAAATAATGTGTTCTCTCTGTCTAAAAAAAAGTGTAAAATTACTGTTTTGGGATACTTGCTGCAATTGTTTTATTTTACCCTTTTCCTAAATGCAGACTACATGTCAGTCCTCTTACTGATTTTGTACTTAAGAACTTTTCCTTGATTTTTAACTAAGCAGATTCATGTCAGTTTGCTATTTGATATTATAGAAAAACGTTTTCTTATTTCTAAGCACACATTTGTTGAGGTGGTCTGTCAATTGATTTACAGCTAGAGTTATTGCTGATTCTGGCTTTTGATATACTTTAGAGGTTACCATTATGTGATTCTCCTGCAAATATTATGAAAATTATTTCTCTGACTGAGTAACCATGTTTATGTCTTCAGTACTTATTTGAAACCTTTATTATAGCTTTGAAGCTTGTTGAAGCTCCAAAGGCAAGGGCCTTTACCGAGGGAGCGGTCCTTTAAGGGGCTGTATTACCTACTACGGCTGACTATAAGGTCTTTACACTGTTTGCCCCATGAGGGCAGAATGCGTTAATTAATAAAACAACGATGTCCCAGAGACGAGGGGGTTGAAACACCTCCGGTACTCCGAAGCCTTTGTTTCAAAGCTGTTGCTGTGAATGTTGAACAGTTAACAGCCGCATGCAGGACCATGGTGGTTAATTGTGGAACATTCACAGCAGTAGCTGTGAAAGGAGGCTGAAGTCAGCCCCTGGTTCTCCCTGTGCTTGGTTGTTTTGTAAATCCAGGACGGTTATTTGTAAAATGTGATGAAGTGTGATTGTCATCTGATGCAAAATTATTTCTTTACTTCCTTTTAAGGTATTCTGGGATGACAGGCAGTGCTGCGTGGCTGCCACCCTTGGGAAACAAAGAAAATAATTGTCAGGTAAGGATTCCTATAACTCTATTACTCCCTCTGTGCACTATTCTTGTTGTTATCAAACTTCTGATAATCACCTGGTGGAGCCACATTCCGCCTGGAACATGTTGGGGGAGTGTAGTGCAGGTCCAGTTCATTTTTAGGTCAGTTTTACCTAGCAGTTCCTTAACTATTATCACATTTGTCTCCTCCTCTACACCAAGTGATGATGGTTCACCCTGATTAGAGGTGCCATGCTGTTGCGCAGCTACTGAGTTTAGCAAGTGACTGTGATTTAAAAATGTTATTGAATCATTGTGTGCGTTCTAATGGGGCAATATTTTAAAAACTATTATAGGCACTCCTGCTTTTTTTCTTCATCTCAGGGGGGTGGGGGCTTGTGAGGGTCTTTTGCTCCTTCGCCGGTCCACCACGGCTCGCCAATTGTGTGGAAGGAAGTGAGTGTTTCATTGTTGCTTCTCTACTCCACTTCCTGTCCCAGATCGATGGGCAGTGCTCTAGTTGTTTCTGACGGGCCCAGCTATTTAATCTGAATGCCAGGCCGGACGCGCTGCAAACGCACGCAGCAGGCGTGCCAAAGACACGCCTGTCTGTGCCCGTCCGTGCCAAGTTTACGCCTTGTATCAGGGACGCTGGCCTTTTTATTGTAGATCCTGATAAACCCCTTGTTTACGCAAGAGGACAGCTCTTGGAGCTTCAATGACAGAAGGATGTGCACTGCAGGTCGATGAACTGTGAGCATTGGGCTATATGAAGGTAAGACAGTCATTCCATTTGCGGTAGCTAAAAAACCCAAGGTGACGTGTCAGCCCTACCCTTACCCATGAAACAGTCCTTTTCAGGGTATCTCCTGAGCGCCTGATCTCTGATTAAACATAGGGCAGAATTTAATAATTTTGTCTCCTTCAGTAAGCCGGATTGGGTATTTATTACTGAAACCTGGGCTAGAGATTGCTCAGGGCCTGACCTGGTGGAGGCCATCCCCTCAGGGTATGCTCTGTCCAGGAAGGATGGGGGGGTTTGGGAGTACTTTATAAAGACACCTTCTCGTGCTTCACAGAGGCCCTCACCACTCCCTCAGATCCCTATCAGGCCCTATATTTCTCCTTTAAGATCCTACCCACTGATAGTTTTGTGGGAGTGGTCACCTTCCGGCCTCCCGGACCCAGAGGAATGTTTAATCAGGACTTCAGCAATCGGATTGTGCCTTATTTGGCTAGATCCAATGTCACTCTTTTGGGTGATTTTAACTTCCATTTGGAGAAAACTCTGCTCTGAAATGCAGGTTTTCCTGGAAGCTATGGACTCCTGCGACCTTCCTCAGCTGGGGAGGAGCCCCTCTCATACGGCGGGACACATTCTGGACGGGATCTTCTCTAACGATCCGAGGATAGAGATGAATGATCCTATGCCACTCCCTTGGTCTCATCATTATGCCATTCCATTTTTTCTGCGAATTGCAGAATCCCACCCAGATCCTAATTTTAAAAACAGGGTGGAGATGAAGAGAAACCGTAGCTGCATAAATACGGAGGGTCTTCTAATTAAGTTTAGCAATTATTGCTGTCTCACCCACCTGGATGTTAACTCAATCTTTGATGATTTTTCCAACTGGCTCTTGGCGGCTCTGGACTCTCTTGCCTCTCTTAAGGAGCTTTATGTGGCCAGAAAACGCCCTTCAGCACCCTGGTTCACCGAAAGATTGAGAAACCTTAGGCAGGTATGCCAACAGCAGGAAAAAATATCGCGCTGTGAGCTTATCCCAGCCAAAAGGGACCTGCATAAACTCAGATTGAAGGAATACAGGCTAGCTATTAATGAGGAAAAAGTTATCTACTATACCAAGATGCCGGAATCCATCAAATCCCAGAGGGAACTCTTCACTGTGATTAATTCCCTCCTAGCCCCCTCGGCTTCTGCGAACACCGAGGTCTCCCAGGAACTATGTGATAAAAAGGCATGCTTTTGTATGACAAAATCAAGGACATATATTCCTCCCTGGAGATATCGAATGTCGGAGGGTCAAAGGCCGATAGTCCTTCGGATTCTCTGGTAGCTCCTCCAAAGGATTGATGATTGAGCACCTTTCACCCCATACTTCAAGAAGACATGGAGCGGATGTTAAGGGGAATTAGATCTGGCTCCCCCACGGAGGCCTGTCCCCTGAAGATCCTGAAACTACGAATGGAGGCTATTGTTCCTACTTTGACTGTAGTTCTTAATGCCGTTATTATCTCTGGTACAAAAGGGGGTGATGATGGACGGAGCATCTGAACCAATCAAACACTCACACTCAGTCAACAGATCTGGGTTTGATCCATCACCGTTCTTTATCCCACTCTGCCACCCCAGTTCAGACATGGTCATATGCAAATCAGTCTGACCCTGTGCCTCATGGGAACAGTCCAGCCCGAAGTTATTACGGCGTTAACCGTTGTTTTTAACAACATTCGACAACAGGTCGACACAAGTCACACCACCTTACTGACCCTTCTGGACCTAACGGCAGCCTTCTATACTATCTCTCCCCTTAGATTGGCTGGGAGGCTCCGGGAAATAGGGATTGAGTGTTCCGCCCTTATTTTGCTTACAACTTTCCTCACGGAACAGGCTCAAAGAGTTACAATGGGTGAATTCCTTTCTGCTCCTAAACGGCTATTCTGCGGAGTTCCCCAGGGATTCTCATTGCGTCCAACCCTTTTAACCTTTATGTAGCCCCGCTTGCCAGGGTTGTAAGATCTTTTGGCCTAGAAGTATTATCCTATGCTGATGACACTCAAATCGTGATTAGCATCACTGAGAGTGTTGAAGCTTCAGCAGCAAATTTTAAAAGCTGCATGCAGGCGGTAGCTTCATGGATCGTAGAGAACTATCTAAGACTCAATGGGGATAAAACTGAGATTTTACTTTTCGGAGACAATCAGGAGATTTGGTCCAGGGCCTGGTGGCCAGATGCGCTTGGATCTTGCCCTGGCCCTGGCCTCAGTGCCAAAAATCAAGACATCAGAGTTGATACCTCCCTCTCCTTGGGCCCCCAAATAAATAGAACAGTCTCCTACACCGTCTCCAACTTGTGCAGAATGCTGCTGGCAGGCTGGTGATGGGCCTTCCTAAATTCTACTCTGTTGCAGCTACCATCAAGAACCTTCATTGGCTTCCTTTGGGTCGGAGAATTGAGTTTAAAGTCCTGTGTTTGGTGCACAAGGTCTGATACAATATGTGATCAGAAGGCATTAAAAAACTGTTTTGGTGATATGTCCCTGGTAAGCAGTTAAGATCTTCCAGCAAGAATTTGGTGACTGTGCCTAGATTCAGGAAATCTTGATGGGGGGAGGTCCTTTTCGCTGGCTGTTGAACTCTCTTCCTCTTTCAATTTCGATTCTGCAAACTTATTCCTCATTCCGTAACGCCTTGAAGACCTGGCTCTTTACCAATAGGAATCTGTAATCCCTGTATCTATGGACACCCCTGATCATGATCCCTATCCGGAGCACCTTGATGCCCCTGGGCTAAGTTCGCTCCCTCTGTTTGTTCTTTCGGCATCTTTCATCTCTGGATCTGACTTTCATCTCTTTGCGTCCTCCCATCCTACCCTTTTCTGACTTGTCTACTACAAGCAAAAGACACAGTACATGTGGGCTTGCTTTAGGGTGGTGTGACCGGTGAAGCTGCTCCTGGTGCTGACCTTGGGGGCACTGTGTTAGAAGTAACGTATGTGTTTACAAGCATCTGCCGCAGAGTTTCCTGAGCCGGACCCCTGAGGTGAAAGTGGAAGATAGCCTTTTTTCTCTTTCCTCTGTTTTGTGTTTTTCTTTTCTTTACCCTTTTTTGTTTCCTTTACTGTTGTGCTGTTCAATAAAATGTCCCTTCCTAGATCACTGGAAAAAGGATTTGATTATCAGTCTAGGTTGGCAGGGGAGTAAATAACATCTAATAATTCATTCAAAGTATTACAAATATCTCACTATGACGCCAGCGGTTGCCACAGAAGTTGCAATTTGATAGTGTTGTCTGCTTCTGAGAATCTGTGTTTCTTTCTTAAATATTCACTTCTTTTGCTCGCACATCCTTGATTTCCAGTGATCCCAAGGTCTCTGTTTCGCCACTATCAGAAATGCAACTCAAACTGATTTCCTATCTTGTTTTTGTTAATACTTTCTTTGTGCAAAGTATAAGGTCACAAATATTTTTTCCTTGTGTTCATTTACAATTTCTGACCCCATTTCTACAGGTGACAGAAGCATGAAGACAAAAAAGAAGGTTTAAATTTATTGAAATACAATGAAAAGGAATACTTCAAGGAAAGTAAAGACATTCTCGAGCTCTAGAGAAGAAACACATTCTATGAGCCTGGAATGGTGAGGATGTTGGAGTGGAAGAAACTGGTGAATGTGAAAGTTGTGAAATCCCTAAAGTAAAATGATCATAAATGTTTACCAAGTGTCAGTAACTGAGATTGAGGAGAACATTGGCCACAATTGATCCCCACCCAGTGCACTTGAGAAAACTCAGTGCTGTGAAATCTGTTTGATGGCTTATGAGAAATGCTTTGGAGACCTAACCCCTCCCCAACAGATCAGTATCCGTAGATGTGATGTGATGTGACAGAACCGTCAAAAAGACTAATATCCTCGGTTTACAAGCGCAAGTTTTTGTCTCTGTCTCCTGGAGACGAGAGGAGAAAAAAGATTGTTTAAAAGGAAGTCAATGTAAATACGCTTTCTCAGATGTCGTTACAGCAAAGATGCTGGATTATCATTTCCAATATACAAAGCTTTCCCCCACCAACTTTTGGGTTGATCCGAGTGGTTTCAGAGTGTCCTGTACCTCCAAAGTGGATCATGTACCTGTCTTAGCCACTTAGCAAAAAAGCATATACTGACAGAAAGTATAAAAGGGGCCAGTGTTACGCTGTTGATAATTCATAACCCACCCTGGCATGCCCTAATCATCTATCATTACTTGTATGAACAAACATACCTAACAAGCAAACACTAAACCCCAAGGACCTTATCAGTGCTTTTAAAACTCCTAAATCAAATGTGATAAACTAGAATCACTAAATGAGACTAATTAAACTGGAGAGAATTTACCCGGACATAACTTGGAGAAAATGAATCCATGAGAGGCCTCTTAATCAATACAAGGGGCTCCTCAGTGAAAGTTAATAAGACAAGTTAGATCGGTGCCTTTAGAGGTAGGAAGTTAATGTTGAGTTGTAATATAAACAAGTACACGATCCGAAATCAGATTCAGTCTTAAGATGGCATGTATCCAGGAACAAACCCAACTTGGAGAAACAAACAACTCGAATAAGAGCAATGAATGTGAGAACAGCTTTAGTTATCAATCCCACCTCACTAAACATGAGAAAACTAGCTCTGGACGAAAACCCTATCAGTGTCCTGAATGCCAGAAAGGCTTCACTTGCAAATATATATTTGGAAAAAGGGGACCCCTATATAGTACTGTTGCACTTGCTATACATAGGGAAGAAGTAGGGTTAGGAAAGGTCTATAGCCAAGTGACAAAAATAATTGTTTTACAGTTTTCTAAAGTGAAAACAAAAGATATTGTTGACCAAAT
This sequence comes from Lissotriton vulgaris, assembly GCF_964263255.1. Taxonomy (NCBI): domain Eukaryota; kingdom Metazoa; phylum Chordata; class Amphibia; order Caudata; family Salamandridae; genus Lissotriton; species Lissotriton vulgaris. Next base: position 65,767 of record NW_028253116.1, read on the forward strand.
ATAAATGATATATAAAGTCCAACTGTGTACAAAACCAATGAACATTAGATATTTCTGATATGATTTTATTCTTCTTTTTGTATACATATATATATATATATATATATATATAGACTTTTGTTTTCTTTTTTTCTTCTATTTTGATTTGTTTTTTTGGTGATTATTTTTTGTTATACAATATTCAGTTAAAATTACATTAGAAAAGATACAAAATCAATAGACATGAAACTGTGTAGAATGGTGAAGGCAAAGCGGTAGACACCACTTCACTCGCAAATATAACCTTACGGTACATGAAAGAACCCACACTGAGCATAACCCCTATCAGTGTCCAGAATGCCAGAAAAGCTTCAGTCATAAATCTAGTGTCGTTATATACGCAAGAACCCACACTTGACAAAAACCATATCAGTGCTCCTCATGCCAAAAAAGCTTCAGTTTTAGTGGTAGTCTGATTAAACATCAGAGAACTCACACTGGACAAAAACCTTATCAGTGCTCTGAATGCTGTAAAAGCTTCAGTAGCAAACACAATCTCACTTTACATGAAAGAACCCACACTGGACAAAAACCTTATCAGTGTTCTGAATGCTGTAAAAGCTTCAGTAGCAAATCCATTCTAACTCTACATGAAAGAACCCACACTGGGCATAAACCACATCAGTGCTCTGAATGCTGTAAAAGCTTCAGTCAGAAAAGCAGCCTTACAGTACATGAAAGAACCCATCCTGGGCATAAACCGTATCAGTGCTCTGAATGCTGTAAAAGCTTCAATCAAAAAGGCAACCTTACTAAACATGAAAGGACCCACACTGGGCATAAACCGTATCAGTGTTCTGAATGCCAAAAAGGTTTCTATTACAAATTCGGTTTAACTCAACATCAGAGAATCCATACTGGGCTCAAACCGTATCAGTGCTCTGAATGCCGAAACGTTTCTATCAGAAATCGGGTTTAAATGCACATCAGAGAATCCATACTAGGCTCAAACCGTATCAGGGTTCTGAATTTCAGAAAAGCTTCAGTCATAAAATAACTCTCACTCACCCTGAGAGAACTCATACTTGGCAAAAACCTTATCAGTGCTCTCCATGCCGGAAAGGATTCAGTCCGAAATCCAACCTTACTAAGCATGAAAGAACCCACACTGGGCTCAAACCGTGTCAGTGCTCTGAATGCCAAAAAAGCTTCAGATTGAAAGAAAGTCTCACTAGACATGAGAGAACCCACACTGGACAAAAACTATATCGGTGCTCTGAATGCCGGAAAGGATTCAGTTGGAAATCCAACCTTATTGTGCATGAAGGAACCCACACGGGGCTCAAACCGTATCAGTGCTCTGAATGCCAAAAAAGCTTCAGATTGAAAGAAAGTCTCATTAGACATGAGAGAACCCACACTGGACAAAAACCGTATTGGTGCTCTGAATGCTGGAAAGGATTCAGTTGCAAATCCAACCTTACTGTGCATGAAAGAACTCACACTGGACAAAAACCTTATCAGTGATCTAAATGCTCGAAAAGCTTCAGGCGGAAATCCAGCCTTACTGTACATGAAATAACCCACACTGGGCATAAACCGTATCAGTGTTCTGAATGCCAGAAAAGCTTCAGTCATAAAGCAACTCTTACTTCACATGAGAGAACTCACACTGGGGAAAAACCTTCTTAGCTCTCTGAATGCTGGAAAAGTTTCAGCCGGAAATCTGGTCTCACTCAACCTGCGAGAACTTACCTGGAAAACCTTGTCATTGTTCTAAATGCCTGGGAAGTGTCTGCTGGAGATTCAGGTTGATTCAACAAAAGATAACCCACAACGTGAAAGAAAATGATCTGTGCTCTCAATGTGACAAAAACTTCAGTTGTAAATGTAACCTTACCACATAGGAGAGACAATGTGGTAGAATAAAAGGTGCTTACTGTCAGCCTCGCAAAACATTTACATGAAGCAGCCACAAAGACTCCACTCCATTGATTGTCCAACAAACTGTCTACTCAGAAAAGAACACAGCTAGGGATGGAAATGCTTGAATTAACCTCATTCCTTTGTTACTATTTATGGCCTCATTCCATTAATCAGTGACACTTTATAAAGCGCGCTACATACCCGTAGGGTCTCAATTCAGAGTGTTCTGTTCCCTGAGTGTTTATAAGCAATGACTGACCCACAAAGTCCATTGGATCCTGAACTTTGAGGCCACGCCCCCAAGGGTCTGGAATGCATGTAACCTCAAACTGTTTCCAGCCTTAATGAGCCTCACCCGGGGGCTGCAGCAGGATTCCCTTTGTCGTAGGTCTCTAAGGGACCAACGTCTGCTCATGCATGTGCCACGTAGGGGTGATCATTGAGAAAAACTAAAGGTGATGGATGGACTGGTAGTTAATCTCGGCACCATCCCGCCACATCATTCTCTAGTCTTTGTGTAACTACAGACAAGGTCAGCCATATGCAAACCATTCTTGGCCCCATCCTAAATAGACTTCTGTTCCAAAAGGACACAGCCTCGTATTACAAAGATCCACACGAGTGGCCTCTTTCCATCTTCTTTTTGTTTCAAATGGAACCTGCTATCCCCTTAACCATGCCTCAGGCCTGCCACGTTCCATGCTTTGGCTCTTATCATCAACCTTGAACCATCTCCATAACTTGGAAGCGCCGAAGAATTTGCAGCTGTTGTAACTGCTTGAAGTTTCCCGCATTTTGATGGCCGTGGATTCAGGTTCAACTTGCTAGCCCAACTCTACTCTGTGGGAATTTTGCACTTCAAGCCACTTCTGTGCAGCTCGTCACCGTCTGAGACTGATTCAGCCAAAAACCTTGCTTCAAATTCCAGTGTTAATCATCACCAGAAACTAAACGTATCTTTGTCCTCTCGAGCATAGCTACCAAAGTCAGCTACAATTTTGTAGGTGACTTCCTGATTGATTCAGTGGATTTGCTTTTTTTTATTCATTTACCTTATTATTTGGTTTTGACAGTGGTTTTGCTAATTAGTAATCCTTAAATCACAGCCCACCTTTAGATTTTGCTTCTGAATAATTATTAAATATTCTTTTTGATCTAAACTTGGTTTGAATCTTAAAATTCCTTGTCTTTTTTGAATAAACTATTGAAATTTGTGACTTCCACTGTTTTTCTTTACCTTTGAGCGTGCCTTAGGCCATACTGCTCAAGCCACGTTACTAAAAGCGTGCTAAGAACACTTGGTAGAAGACACATTTACCTTTGCTGACCAAAGTTTAGGAAAATCAAAGCAAGCTGACTCCAGAAAGCACACTAAGGTTACTCTCTTGGGTGGCATCTGCACCAACTGTAGATGCAAAAAGTAAAGATTATAAGTTAAGCTGTTGGTATCTGTGCCGCAAGAATTTGAGACTGCCACCCTCTCAGTCTCAAACAGTGGAAAGAGCTAAAGATGCACCCGTCACAGATTCATATCTCAGCAACTAAGACTGCTCGCTGCTGCCATACAACACTCACACTGTTACCTGTATCACAATCCCTGTGCAATGTACAAACCTTTACATAAACAAGTTGTGCTGTGCGTTGTGAACAAGCTTTCACCCCCCTTTGTATGTAAATGAGTTTCTGTGATCAGACACTCCAGGCTCCCATTTCTTCTAGTGCGGGTGAAAATGTGAGAACTGTAACGAGATCACAAACAAGGGCTGTATTGAGAAATAATCATCTTCCAAGTCACACAGTAGTTTGTAGTTCTTCAGTGTTTTAAATGTACATCCACCCAGCATGTTCCAAGGTAGAGTAAAGTTTGCGAAGCACGACTCTCTTGTTGTCGGCTCCCCAGATTAACTCCATAAAAACAGAAACAGAGTCCAATTTCCTGAAAAAGCGTCGGGGCAGGTAAACTAGAGGGGCCTAGAAGCAGTATAAATGTATTAACAGCATTTTTGCAACTTCCACTCTACCCATGGGTTGATAGTGGCAGGGAGCCCCACAACGACAGGGAGATGCAAACATTGAACATCATCTAAGTTGCCCTGTATAAGTTCTTCGTCAGTGTGGTAAGTTCACTGCTTAATACCTGAAGATGTCAAGGTGCCAACCCAGTGCTAATTGGGGCAGCACTTCCTGTTCTAAGTTGTGAGTTTGCGCATGGGATGTAAGCTAGATTTGGTCCAAATTAGCCTCAGTCCAGAATCCCTACCAAAATCATATAGAACCTCCATCACCTGCAGTAGATACGCATTCACGAACCTGAGGTACACAAATGCATCATCAGCATACAGTGAAATGACCTCCCAATTTGTCCCACTTGGTATACCGACTGCTGGGTGCTGTGAACGAAACAAGCCAGCGAACAGGTCCATGACTAGGGCGAAAGTAATCGACAGCGGGGATCTTTGCCACATGCTTCAAAAGAAACTGAGATCTCTGCCTGTCCGGATGCAGGCCAGCGATTTATCCAGTGCAGTATTTCTGCACCTAGTTTCATGAACATCAGCACTTTCGTTAAATAAAACTACTCCGGGTGTCGAAGGCCTTCTCTATATCTTTTGAGAGTGCTGTTTATGGAGGCAAATTCTTGAAGATTCTTTTCCATCAGCTGCAGAGGGGTCATAGGTTTAGACACATTTTTCTCCCAGGTACGAAACCATTCTGGTCTTGGTGCCAATGTAGAGAGGCAGGGAAGCAACCTGTTTGCAAGGACATTCCTGCGAATCTAGTGGTCGGTGTACAGTGGCCAGTAGGAGCGTAGCTCCAGGGGGTCCTTGTTGGGCTTAGGCAGGACCAATATCATAGCCTCCCATAGGGATCCCGGCAATGTGCCTTCCTGCCGGACCTGTTGGTACATTTGGAGTAGGTTTGGAGTGAGGGTTGCTCTGTAGGTGAATTAAAAGTCTACCGGGAACCTGTGCATCCCAGAAGTTTTGTTGCACGTGATCTAGTCAATCATGAAGCCAATTTCCTCAGTGGTCAGGGTTTCATCTGGTGTATGTCCCTGAAGGGGGTTAAGTCTGGGGATCGACAGTCTATTCAAATATTCATCTAATTGGGGTGCTTGCACTCCCAACACAGCCTGGTATACAGACGTCTGGTACTACAGGAAAGCCTGGTTTATATCTGCTTGTACATTTAAAAAACTCAGTTATACATAAGGATAAACAGACAAAACAGACCAAAAACTATATGTGCACCAAAGTAATTTAATGTACTAGTTTTTCTGGTGAACACTCAAGTAATATTCAAGAGACAGGTAATATTCAAGAATTACCGGTTAAGTAAAGGCTGCAACCAAAAGGGGGAAGGTGCTAATAGGATGAGGAGTGCTCAGTGTTAAGAAGGAAAGAAATCAATGTCATAGGAGAAAATAAGAGATGCGTATTATTTTTAAAAACACTATGATCGGTTGTCATTCATCGTCATAAGCAGCCTAGCTCCACATGTATTTGTACACAATTTAAGTCATATGTAAAATTGCAGAATAAAATTCAAAATTTGCATGATAGAGGACACAAAAGGGTAAGTCTAGGCCTATCCAAGAGCGTCGACGTTTCGATCCGACTTAGGGCACAAGGGAATTTCACAACCTCGGCCGTGCAGATCTTCTTCAGGACTGGAGTGGTGTGGGGCAACCTGGAGGAAGGTGGATAAGTCGCCTAATGGGAATAAAAGCTTGGGTCAGGTCCGTTGCTGTATGTAAAGGTGCACATCAAGCAGCAGTGCGCATGGTTGAAAAAGGTAAGGCTTACCCCTCTGCGTGTGGTGAGAAGCCAAGGGATGAGTTCATCAAGTCATGTCGTGTTCACTAGTAAATTCCATTTGGGGTAACCATCAAGGAGATTAATTAACTAAGGAGGAAAAATGGGGAGAAAATGCCTTAAGTACTTGACCGGCATCGAGGATTGCGTATACGTCGGTTACAGTGCTGATCAGACATATCTCAGTGTTATTCAGGAATGAAGTCTGGGCATAGTTGTAACGGAGGGGGCGCTGTCATGGTCCGTGTATTAATCACAGTTCAAGGCGATCAGCGGTCTGTGAAGTAAATGTGCGAAAGCTTAGTCATGCTGGCAAGGAAAGGCAGCCGGCTGTAAAAGCATTACAATTACGCCACATGTTGCGTGGTTAATTACCTGAAGACAGGGGTCCTCACAGTTCGGTGTTTTAGCAACAAATGAATTGCAAGCGCGGCCCCTCCCGTAGGATAATTAAATACCAGAGGCAGCGGGAAAAGGTTACTGAGGACGTGCGCTATGGGCCAGAGTTGAAAGACTCACAAGGCCATGCGGCGATTACCGAAGAATGAAAGGAAAGCTCCTGTCACGTGTGACAGATGCCTGAGTTTTGATAGTGCATATGGCCGGGATGCCCGCCACCCCCTCCCAACACAATCCCCAAGGATGGGAGAAGTCGGACACAGGTTGAACTTTTGGAAGGCGGGAGGGAGTCACCCTCCCGGCCGTATTTATTAAAATATGAAACAAAATTTAAAACATTAAATAAAAGTGTCATAATCATGTACAATTTTACATTTATTACATTTCGATGAAGATATGTTCTTTGGCTAACCTTAACAGATCTCTAATACAAAGGTTTCCTAGCCAAGTCTAACATCCTGCAAATGCATACATTCTAAATTAAAATTGTACATCCTAGCATTAAGGGCCAACGGCAAGGTCTTAACCGGTGTCAGATCCCTACTACCAAAACTCTCGCCCTCACGGTGTGAGTGGCGCATGCGCAGAGGACTCTACCCTCGTTACCAACTGTAACTTCCCTTGTCGTGGTGGGGGCCCCCTTTCCACTCGATGCCATCTTAGAGGTCGTCCGAGTTCCCGTGTGAGGTATCTGTAGGAAGGACAGCGTGGACTCCCCCCCATCCCCACACTCTCTATCCGCCGTCGTGGATATCCGGCCCCCGGGAAATTAGTAGGAGGGGCATCTAGCTGCCTCCCCCCTGGGAGGGGCCTATGGCCGTCTCCCCCTAGGCGACCCATCCTTGGTGGGTGCCGCCTCCGTGTCGGAGGGGCCAATGGCCGCCTCCCCCCGGGCGCTCCCATCCATTCTGGGTGGCGCCCCCCTCTAGGGACCTTGAAATTACTGCTCACCGATCATGACCTTACCGCCCGACCAAAAATAAATACGACAGTTGTTTACCTACTAAGGAAGAAAAAATTCTGACATTGCCTTGATGTGTCATCGACTGCCCACTCCTACAAAGGAAAAACATTATCCTACAGGCAGAAGTCACATCCTTAACTTAAACATTCCTTTACTTTCTACAAAGGAAAAAAGGCCTATCTTCAGCAAAACTTTATTAAAAACAAACATTGCCATAAGGGGCTGGTGGGTGGGTCCAAATTGCTGCTTGTTCCGTCGAGGGCTCACGAGCAACGAGTGGGTGCAGCCTTCAGAGCACAGGAACAAGAGGACGCTTCTTCGGATTCCTGCTCTATTTATCCTTCTGCGGGAGGGCGTGTACCCTCCTCCGGTACGCCTACTGGGCGTGGTCTTCGGTGTAGGTGTCTAGGACAACCCCTCTTGGACGGGAAAAGGCACGCCCCGGCTACGCCGCTTCGGGCATACCAGCCGAGCCCCGCCCCCCGCCCAAAATGGTTTCCCGGGGGGATCGGGCACCCAGCCATACGTTCGGGGGGACCGAGTGGTCACCCCTTTCCATATGGCCGGGATGCCCGCCACCCCCTCCCAACACAATCCCCAAGGATGGGAGAAGTCGGACACAGGTTGAACTTTTGGAAGGCGGGAGGGAGTCACCCTCCCGGCCGTATTTATTAAAATATGAAACAAAATTTAAAACATTAAATAAAAGTGTCATAATCATGTACAATTTTACATTTATTACATTTCGATGAAAACATGTTCTTTGGCTAACCTTAACAGATCTCTAATACAAAGGTTTCCTAGCCGAGTCTAACATCCTGCAAATGCATACATTCTAAATTAAAATTGTACATCCTAGCATTAAGGGCCAACGGCAAGGTCTTAACCGGTGTCAGATCCCTACTACCAAAACTCTCGCCCTCACGGTGTGAGTGGCGCATGCGCAGAGGACTCTACCCTCGTTGCCAACTGTAACTTCCCTTGTCGTGGTCGGGGCCCCCTTTCCACTCGACGCCATCTTAGAGGTCGTCCGAGTTCCCGTGCGAGGTATCTGTAGGAAGGACAGCGTGGACTCCCCCCCCATCCCCACACTCTCTATCCGCCGTCGCGGATATCCGGCCCCCGGGAAATTAGTAGGAGCGGCATCTAGCCGCCTCCCCCCCTGGGAATATGGCCGTCTCCCCCTAGACGACCCATCCTTAGTGGGTGCCGCCTCCCCGTGGGAGGGGCCAATGGCCGCCTCCCCCCGGGCGCTCCCATCCATTCTGGGTGGAGCCCCCCTCTAGGGACCTTGAAATTACTGCTCACCGATCATGACCTTACCGCCACAGGCCGGATAGTTGACCGACTATCCGGCCACCCCTACTCCTCCTAAAGGTCATGCTTCCTCAAACCCCTTAGCCATGCTATGAAGTCTCCTATGAGTAAATCATTCCCCTCCCTGGACAGGTGAACCCCATCATTCAGATACATGAGATCACCCCGAATACACCCGTGAGGAATGCTATGCAGCTGCGAAGAGCGAAACAATTTACCAATTTTATTGTTAACCCTTTTTACCGAATGGTTCAGTGCTGACACCGAAAGGCCACCCCGCCATACCCTCCTGGGAATCATGTGGGACCAGGCAATTGTGCACCCCGGGATTCTTTTAGCCAGCCAGCTAACAGCAGACAAAATTTGTTCAAACAACACTCGTCTACCCAGTGTCACCAAGTCATTGCCCCCCAGGTGTACTATGACTACAGATGGCGGTGACCTTTGCCGCCCTAAGAGACCCTCAAAAAATGATTCTAATTGGTCAAAACAGAGCCCGCCCTTCCCATGGAAGGCCACTCTGTACCCGTATTCCCCAGCTGCGTGAGTCGCGTCACCTGCTTTGAATACGTCCCCGGCGCGCCTCACATATGAGTGGCCCACGACCCATACCACTCTCACTCCAGACGGTGGTCCTTGACCGCTGGTCTCCTGGTGCTGGGTCAACTGCAAATTCCGCCCCGCGTGACAGGCTCGCGAAACTGTAATTCAAACAAAAGACAAGAAGCGTGAGTGCATGTCAATTGACTTTACAACATGTGCAATCGCACATACCTTTTGAAGCAATTCGAGGACCATCGTCCCAACTGCTTCACTTCCTCCGCACTCTGACCCCTGGCTGTAGCTTCGGTAGCAGCCCCTATCCTAAAGGAGTGGGTCCCAAAATCACACGGGTCCATGCCCGCAGCAGTGATTGTCAGTGCTAGCACCCTCTGGAACTGAAACCTCGTCAGTGGGATGCCATCCTTGTGCCTCAGCAAACTTCCCCCCCCCCATGTAGCGGCCCTATACACTTTATCGGGCAGGTGGGGGACCCTTGCGCGCGCTGCACGTGAACACTATTTCCCATAGCCCCCTGGTCGGTCTTGGACCTGGCTATCGAGACAACCATCGAATCACCCCTAATTTGGACGTGATCCCTTCACAAACCTCCCTCAACGTCTTTCTTATTCCTTGCGACCAGTTTGCTCTCCCGCATAGCCCCATGGAATGCTAATGCGAAAGCTGCCCGGAACAGAACTGCTTCGAAGTGGGAGGAGCATGTCTCGTCTAGTTTCGCTACAAGTAGAGACAACCTGTCTAAGCCAATCGGGCGCCTCGCATCTTGCTTGCGACCCTCGAGGCGCTGCCAGCCGCGAAGGGCCTTCTTAACCAAAAAGGAACCCGTTGGGTCTTTTATACCTTGCACCTGCGCCATGAATGAAATGGCCGCCCTATGCCTACTGGCCGTTGCCGCTGATCGGCCTTCTCTGTGCAGCGCTACCAGGAACCCCAGGAAGGATTCCTCCTGACCCCAGCTCTGACTCCCTGTCGGACCCAAAAATGTGCAATAGGAACGAAACGCTCCTTCGTATGCCTTCCTTGTCCTGGGGGCTAAGCTTGCTGCCACGAGGTCTTGTAATCCGGGGCACCGATTAGCGATAGTGCTTCGGGGAATGGTGCCGCCACTAGGTCCGCTGTAAGTAGATAACCCCTGAACGCCTGCATATGTGAACGAGAGAGTGCATCAGCTGCATGATTCAGTACGCCCGGCACATGTTTCGCCCTGAACTTTACATTCAGTCTCATGCAAAGCAGCACAACTTCTTTCAACAATCTCAAGATCAATTTGCAGCGTGCTGCCTGTTGGTTAATGCATTCGACAACAGTCATATTATCAGACCAAAACACCACTGAGCGGTCCCTGAAGTCGTCTGGCCATGCCATCAGAGCAACCCAAATGGGGAATAACTCCAAGAACCCAATGTTACCTGTGAGACCGCTGGAGTGCCACCACGTCGGCCATGTTTGCGCCGATCATCGATTACCAAAGATGGCGCCATATCTCACGCTCCCCGCTGAGTCAGTCCACAGACCTAGTTCATCTGAAGACGCTGGCGGCTTGTTCCACACGACTCGACCGTTGAAGTCCGCCAGAAATGCCAACCAAATGCGCATATCCTGGCGAACCTCTGCCGACAGTCTCGTACGGTGGTGTCCCTCTTTGAGACCAACCATAGCTTGTGCAATAGAGCGTGAGAAGGGGCGGGCCATTGGTATCACCCTCAAGGCAAAGTTAAGCTGACCCACTGTTTGTTGTAACTGGTGCAGGGTCACTTTCTCCTTGCCCAGGCATTGCGTCAAGGAAGCCCTAAACTTGGCCACTTTTTCCATCGGTAAACGGAAACATCCCTCCACCGAATCGAGCTCAATTCCCAGAGTAGATGGTCCAACCGTCTTATCTGGTGCCAATGGGACTCCAAACTCCCTCATGAGGATGCAGAAGTCCTGCAGCGCCTGCGCACATTTCGTATCGCCGGCTGCTCCCAAGAACAGGAAGTCATCAAGATAGTGCATAACATGCCTATGCCCTGTGGCTTCGGTGAATGCCTACTCTAAAAAACAGCTGAACATTTCAAAATAGGCACAAGAAATGGAGCAACCCATAGGCATGCATTTATCCATGTAATAACTCCCTTAAAATGCAAAACCTAGCAAGCGCTGATCCTGTGGGTGTACCGGGAGCAACCGGAACGCCGATTCGATATCTGATTTCGCCATCAGCGCCCCGGGGCCCAGGCGATTTAACATGGCCACGGCATCATCGAACGATGCGTACCGCACTGAAAAAACTTCCGGGTCAATGGCCTCGTTCACCGAGGAACCCCTTGGAGCAGACACGTTATGAATAAGTCTAAACTCCCCTGGGTCTTTCTTCGGGACAACCCCTAACGGGGAACAGATGAACTCCGCCACCGGCGGGCGATGAAAAGGCCCTGCCACTCGCCCTAAGATGACTTCTTTTGCAATTTTCCTCTCTGCCACGCTTGGGTTGTGCTGTACCGATAACTGGTTTTTACAAAAGGAGTCCCCCCGAAAATCCCCCGCCGGGATGCGGAAGCCGTGTAAGAATCCCTTCCTCAACACCCCAGCGGATACATGATCAGGGTATTTGTTCAACCAAGGAGTCATAGCCATGAGATCTACGGGTGTAGGCAATCGGTCACAACGTTCTACCTCACTCCTGCTTGGACGCTCCTTTTTCTCCCGTCCCACTATTTTTAGATCTACATGAACTCTCCGGGTGTGAGGAATTCCCACAGCCAGCACATACATGCTTGAACCTACATGTTCCCCGCGGTCTGTTACAGTTGCCTCGATTGAAGCCCCAACAGACCCCACGCTTGCCGCCATTCCCGCCGGTCTTAGGCTGGTAATCCCCACCGGCGCCCTCTCGAAAGGGCACCGCGGGCTTTTGGCGGACGACCCCTGACCCACTCCCGCCTGGCGAGGATGTACCTGCCGCCCCTGGCAGGAGCTGCTTGTGCCATGACACCGAGTCCAGGCAATCCCACGTCAGAGTAGCATCATATTCTTTCGCTTTCGGGAATTTCATGTCATAACCTTTCCATTCCTCCCCCTCATACATTGCATAAAAATCCATAATACGATTTTGATAGCAAGACAATTCAGTCAACACCTCGGGTTTACATTCCCCCATAACTGCAGTAAATATAGAAAAGGCCTTAACCCAGTTCGTTACTGTCTCATCCACCCTGAATTCCGCCATCTTGGCGCGCCAGACGCTCGGGTGCCACAAATCCTTCTGGGTTTTAGCATATTCCATCTCGCGATGGTCAGTTAATAATGAAAACATGTTAACATATTTGTCTCCCCATATTAACTCTTTCGTGGCCATAGGGATGTGCTGTGCCACCTTCTCCCGCCTCGAGGGTAATGAACCCTCCCCCGCCATTGGCAAAGCGAGCTTACCCGGTTCTGCCGTTGTTCCCGCCGTCTTCTCGTGACCAACTGCAGGTCCTACCGGTGCCACCTGTGGGGAAACAAGAGGAACATTCGTCTTTGCGGCATCTCTCGACTGCCGCAATTGCTCGATTAGTAGTCTGGTCTCTTCGGCCGGGTCTCCAGGGGCCACTGCGCCCCCTGCCTTTTTCTTGAGCCATGCTGCCAACTGGATGGCCAATTCGGGAGGCATTTCCTCATCATTAGCGGGAGTAATCACAACCGGGATTGGCTGATCCTCATCTGGGTTTGGTACCGGGTTGTCTGCCGGCGTGGGGGGGGGCGACTGGGGGTACCTCTGGAACCGGGACCTCCCCCGAAACTGCCCTCTTCTTGACCCGTTTCCCTCTACCCTCGGGGACGACTCCCGGCAAGGCCGGGCCTATTACCTTCTTAGGATGACCCGGATTGCTCAGTGCAGCCAGCTGTTTTTTGACCTCCGCCAAACCTCTACCGATCGATTGGACTTGTCCGAGATTTCGGTCCATGCAAACCATCCGGTTCGACAATAGGCGTAACACCTTATCCGTCTCGGAACCCTTTCCTGCTTTCTTGCCAGCCATGGTTTCGAGTATTCTGCTCCCAGTCGATCAACGAGGTCCTGGACTCTTCGAACTCCAAATAACTGAAAGAAAAACAACAAGATTACAAGTTCTCAAAATTGCTGCTTGTTCCGTCGAGGGCTCACGAGCAACGAGAGGGTGCAGCCTTCAGAGCACAGGAACAAGAGGACGCTTCTTCGGATTCCCGCTCTATTTATCCTTCTGCGGGAGGCCGTGTACCCTCCTCCGGTACGCCTACTGGGCGTGGTCTTCGGTGTAGGTGTCTAGGACAACCCCTCTTGGGCGGGAAAAGGCGCGCCCCGGCTACGCCGCTTCGGGCATACCAGCCGAGCCACGCCCCCCGCCCAAAATGGTTTCTTGGGGGGATCGGGGCACCCAGCCATACGTTCGGGGGACCGAGTGGTCGCCCCTTTCCATTAACGCTGGCATAATAAACCTGAGACATCATTATTTCTGAGAAGTATATACATTGTGATGAAACACATAAAAAATATTGAAAGCTAATTAGTCACAAAATACATGTGCTATATACAATGTGAAAGCGGGAAGAATTCAACATGTTTGAACATTCAGTATATAAGGGAAAAATGTTTTGGGGAGAGTACAAGAAAATACTTATAAAATGCGAGCATGAATACTCAAATGGATGCACTATTACAAGCACGATGTAAAGTTAACAGTTTCACATTGTATATATCACATGTATTTCGTGACAAATAATGGATATGATTTTTCAGGAGAAAAGTAATTGACACACAGATCCAAGTACATAGAAGGTACATAGATGCACAATGGAAGAAAGTACATGTAGACCAAAGATGATTTTTTATTTTTTTTCAATTTTTTATTAATAACAGAATTATTCTACATGTTTATACAAATAAAAGGTGCCGCTCACTTGTTCTTACCACTCGCCAGTTTGCCAGAAGGAGGATTCCTGTTGTTAAAGGAGGGATAATTATTGGCAAAAGCTCACCTTGGGGGTCGCGCCGCTGGTGGGAGCATTTCCGCATTCGGCGGACTGCCTGCACGCTCCCAGCGTGCGCTTGACCACGAACTACTTGCCGCTTCACCGGGGGACTGCGAGGCCCAGCAGCCTTCACTGCTGTCAGCTGGTGCCTCTTCCCCCGGTGGTCACGCCCTCCACCTGCAGCTATTTACTTTTCGCAACACCCGCTCTGCGGGTGCCGCTCACTTGTTCTTACCACTCGCCAGTTTGCCAGAAGGAGGATTCCTGTTGTTGAAGGAGGGATAATTATTGGCAAAAACTCACCTTGGGGGTCGCGCCGCTGGTGGGAGCATTTCCGCATTCGGCGGACTGCCTGCACACTCCCAGCGTGCGCTTGACCACGAACTACCTGCCGCTTCACCGGGGGACTGCGAGGCCCAGCAGCCTTCACTGCTGTCAGCTGGTCCCTCTTCCCCCGGCGGTCATGCCCTCCACCTACAGCTATTTACTTTTCGCAACACCCGCTCCGCGGGTGCCGCTCACTTGTTCTTACCACTCGCCAGTTTGCCAGAAGGAGGATTCCTGTTGTTAAAGGAGGGATAATCATTGGCAAAAACTCACCTTGGGGGTCGCGCCGCTGGTGGGAGCATTTCCGCATTCGGCGGACTGCCTGCACGCTCCCAGCGTGCGCTTGACCACGAACTACCTGCCGCTTCACCGGGGGACTGCGAGGCCCAGCAGCCTTCACTGCTGTCAGCTGGTGCCTCTTCCCCCGGCGGTCACGCCCTCCACCTGCAGCTATTTACTTTTCGCGACACCCGCTCCACGGGTGCCGCTCACTTGTTCTTACCACTCGCCAGTTTGCCAGAAGGAGGATTCCTGTTGTTAAAGGAGGGATAATTATTGGCAAAAACTCACCTTGGGGGTCGCGCCGCTGGTGGGAGCATTTCCGCATTCGGCGGACTGCCTGCACGCTCCCAGCGTGCGCTTGACCACGAACTACCTGCCGCTTCACCGGGGGACTGCGAGGCCCAGCAGCCTTCACTGCTGTCAGCTGGTGCCTCTTCCCCCGGCGGTCACGCCCTCCACCTGCAGCTATTTACTTTTCGCGACACCCGCTCCGCGGGTGCCGCTCACTTGTTCTTACCACTCGCCAGTTTGCCAGAAGGAGGATTCCTGTTGATAAAGGAGGGATAATTATTAGCAAAAACTCACCTTGGGGGTCGCGCCGCTGGTGGGAGCATTTCCACATTTGGCGGACTGCCTGCACGCTCCCAGCGTGCGCTTGACCACGAACTACCTGCCGCTTCACCGGGGGACTGCGAGGCCCAGCAGCCTTCACTGCTGTCAGCTGGTGCCTCTTTCCCCGGCGGTCACGCCTTCCTGTTCGAATCACCATAAATCAATTGGTCCTTCCCGCGTCGCGGGACGCGCGCGGGACAAAGCGCGGGGCGAAGCCCGGGCCAAGGGCGGGCCAGTTTAAGCCCGTTCAAGACCGGGCAAGACTGGACTGGGCCACCTTATTTACTTTTGCTTCCCCCCTTTCTATTACTGCTGTTACTGCACGTATTTAAAACAACTTGTTCCTAGTCTGTAGTCATCTCCCCTAATCTGTTATCCCTGTAACAAATCATATTGTATTATGTCCCCCAGAACCACCAGGAAGACTGTCAAAAAACAGGCCCAGGCTGCTGCTCAAGTTATCGGCCCAATAGACCAATTTATTACCAAAGCTAATGAGGCCATTGAGCAGGGTATCACCCTGTTGGAACGGAGAGTTTCACAGGACTTGGCCATCGCGAGACACTCCTCCATGGGCTTACTGGCTACAGCAAAAACCCCTCAGCGTCCCGCAGAGTTACCCCCACCACTGATAGAGCATGCGGAGATCCATACAGTTCCTTGTACAGTGGATCTGTCCGCATCCGTAGACCTCTCCGATTCACATCTGCTGCAGTCACTGGAAAAATCTCCAGCCATTTTCGCAAGCCAAACTAGTGTGGCTGCCACTCCATCTGCAGATAGGGGTTTACGTGAGGGAGCAATCCCCAAACAAAAGAAGAAGAGGAAAACTAACAAACCTCATCATTCTGTTAACTCTCCCCCCAAAACTATCCAC
Source organism: Lissotriton vulgaris (assembly GCF_964263255.1). Lineage (NCBI taxonomy): Eukaryota > Metazoa > Chordata > Amphibia > Caudata > Salamandridae > Lissotriton > Lissotriton vulgaris. The sequence continues at coordinate 81,800 of NW_028253116.1, forward strand.
ACCACCCCTTCCACCTCCCCCCTCCCTATACAGCCCATTGATCTCGTCCTAACTCCCCACCAATTACCTACCTCTTCACTTGCACAAGCAATAAACCTCACTACTGATAACATAAACCTCAGCTCTAGCAGCTATGACAGCGAAGGTGGTATGGTTAACGATGGTAATCTAACTAGTAACACCTGTAGCAATGACAACTTACTCCTTAGCAAAATCGGTGATCTAATTAGATTCTACCTAAAACCTATAGAAAAGTCACTACATCAGGTTGAAGCCCAACTAACCCAACTGTCTTTAGTTCTGAACTCAAGCAAAGTTACCAACAAAGACACCAACCCAGCTCAAGGGAGGCCCCTCATTCAAAATGCCAAAACATCTAAGACAGGTTCGACTGTATCAAATCCTTCCAATATGAACCAAAAGGCACCACAGAAACAGCTACAAAAACAGCCACCATTAGTTGCAACTAAGGTCCAAGTACCTCCAAATCCATCCAATCCCTTATCGATCCCACCCCCGCCTACTCCAAGACACAGACCTCTACTCAATCAAAACCTCCTTCCGCCCTACCTACCCCGGTCCCCACCCTCCCAAAACACCCTGTTGGATTTAATACCATCCCAAGAAATAGAAAGAGGAGGGGCCATCCTATCCATCTTCCCCCTGAAGCTTCCCCCTACGTAGTAATTATGACAGGTGTTCCGGAACTTTCTCCCAATCAGGATGAACCGGTCTGGTCACTAAAAAACAAAGTAATGTACTGGCTGTCCAACAATAGACCATTACCAACTTTTCTGGACAACAGAGTCACCACTGTGCGTAGAGTCCCCTGGCTAGGCACTGAGCCCAAAAACATCCAGGGTGATTGCGTTATAGTGAACTTCGCCGACCCAAATACAGTAGAGCACATCTGCTCCTGGGGAGACCACACATCCACTGAAGGGATAGTCACCCATAGATTGTCATATTTTTACCCTCCGGCTCCACGACACAATGCTGGTCCCCCTTGGAGCTGGACAAGAGTGGGGAATTGGGACAGGAACAGAGACTGGGGCCATTGGGCAGGTTAAGGATTCAGCAATCCAGCTCCTGGTCCCTTCACAAATTGCAGAGGCCCACCCCTAACCAACAGATATGAATGTCTTGATATGGTTGACTGACCATCAGCTCCCTCCATAAATGCTAAAGGTAGAATCAATACCCAAATTCAAACTACTTATATCTCCAGAGGAACACTAATGGCAGGAGCAACTCCCACATCTCCTCCAGGCTCTCTTGTAGAGCCTTTAACCCCCCCCCCCTATGGAATTATCCCCCTATCCGGCAACCTTTCCGGATCAAGAACTCAAACACGATTACCCATCCCTTCCTGAAGAGCCACCTAAGAGGCACCCACTCAACAATTCAGCCTTAAGTGAAATACATCTCCCTTCTCCCACCCTTCTCCCAAACACCCCGCCCCGAGACCCATCACCCTTTGCTAACTCACAGAATTTAAATTCCACCCTACCCCTAACTTGGGATCTCCCAGTTATTTACTGGAATGTAGCGGGCCTCAGATCCAAGATTTACCTCCAGTCATGGATCGACGTGATCAACAAGCACAAAATAGCTTGCCTCCAGGAAACCTGGGCTATTGACCCCATTCACATCCAGGGTTATAAAACTTTTCACATCCCCGCCAGTCCATCCATACACGGAAGACCCAAGGGTGGCTTAGTAATTTATCTCTCTAATAAAATGTCGCCCACGACTATAGAGGTATCTCTAGCATCTCCAACTGCTCAAATCCTAAAGCTAGTCTTTGATAGTAGCTCCATCTACTACCTCATCAACAATTCCCCCCCCGCTGAGTGTGTAAAGTCATTGTCAGAAATCACCCTATATCTTCACGAACAGAAAGCTAAATACCCGCAGTTACAATGTTATGTTGTGTGGGGTGGAGATTTTAATGTCTATTTGTGTAGCAAATATAAAAAAAGGTATCTGCGGGCTCCAAGATGAATATGATTCCCCTATTACACATTTTAACCACTCTAACATTGGTACCACTTTGAATGAATGTCTTTTTTCTTTCGAACTTGAGTTTGCTAATGAAATAGTGTATCCCCCTGTCGAGTTTAAGCCAACATTTCACGGCAGAGGCCTTTCCACCACCATCGACTACATCCTATGTTCGCAAACCCTAAAGAATCGCTTAAATCACTTCATAACTGGTACTGATCCTTCAAGCGATCATTACTCTAACAGTATTACCATTATTCTTAATTCAGCTTCACCAGCCCAGAGCAAGACTAGTCTCTTAACCCAGCAATCTCTGGCTATAGACAAAATTAACAGCTACACAGTAAAATGGTCAAAGATAAATCCCAATGAGGTTACTAAAAAGATTATTCAAAAAACTCTTCCCCTAATGAACATCTGCCTAGCGGAGTCCTCATCTCCTCATATGATCCTCTCTAGTTTTGTTAACATCCTAAAAGCTATCCAGCAGGAGCTCACTCGCCAACATAAGGCCCATGACAAGGACTCCCGGGGGTGGTTCGACACCCATTGCCGTAAAGCCCTCTGTGCGCTAAAAAGAGCACTTCATAGTCAAGTTAGGGACGTGGCTTTAATAGCCACATTAAGAAGGAAGTACAAACTGGCCCAAAAAACCCGAAAACAGGAAATAAAAAACAATCTTTGGGCCCAACTGCACGAGAGTACAAGAAGTAAGGATAGCTCGCTATTCTGGCGAACAGTTAAGTCCCCCTTCTTAGTGGATGCTACAGCTGTCCGTCACCTAGACGTGGCAGTATCTGCTGAAAAATGGGTGGCTCATTACTCACAGATTTTTGGGGATCCCTCCTCTGCAACCTTAACTTTCCAAACCGAAGAGGAAGTCCTTACCATGGACAATATTTAACCTATCGACCTCCACTTCGACCTCGCGGAGGTCACAGCTGCACTGACTTCCTCGAAGACTGGGAAAGCTCCTGGCCCTGATGGAGTTCCCCTCGATATCTTTGTGAGTAACTGTAACGACCGGATTTTCGGACCAGATGGAATCAGCTCCTAGGAGCCCCTCTAACCCAGTCGGAACGTAATCATCTCCCTCCTTAGAACCTATTTACAATGGGTATAGATATATGTATGTACATCTCGTACCTAAGGATGGGGAAAATAGCAATAAACATGCATAGGTTTTCTACAATATCCTATTCATACCAACTAGTCTCACGGCCACTTAGGCCCAGACTAATCTACCCTGGGGCAGGTCTTATTATGTACCCTTACACACTGATCTCCCTCAGGGCTCACTCGACACGCAAACCGGCGTGTCTACATACGGGGCTGCAGTCCCAGTGCTCTTTCTTTTATCCGGTCCACAATCCGGCGGACCTACACACCGTGTCCCCCCGGTGCTCACTCACTTACAACATGGTCCACAATCCGGCGGACCTGTACACCGTATCCCCCCGGTGCTCACTCACTTACAACACGATCCACAATCCGGCGGATCTACACACCGTCTATCTCCGGTGCTCTCATTAACGCCGCGTACCAACGACGATCACTTTCCTATGAACACCTGTGGAAGAAATCTCTCATTGTCTACTTGGGATGATACTACAATAATAGAAGTTAGCACGGCTTTCCAAATTGAAATATGTACCTTCTGCTCTTGGCATCAAACGTTCCCTCTCTCCCTCATTGTTCAGTCACCTCTTACCTGACCGGGATTCACATCCGTTCATGCAAACAATGTCTGACTAGAAGACCAGGTTACCCTGATTGAACAAGAATACAAGGCACATGTTGGTTCACTAAGAACTGGGGTATTTTATTACAATGATTATAAACACAATACTATACGATAATATATATATTCTGCAAAGAAAAGTGAAAGGTTAGAATGTGCACACAATAGGGGAAAGGGCGGATGTCACCTTATTAACGTGAAGTCGGGGTTCGGTAGTCATCTATGTTCCCTTCTCGTCTGTGTCTTGGCTCGTCTCGGAATCACACCTTAGCAGTCACGAGTACACGTCTGCACCGCTATGCTCAGTCTCCTCTGCTTCCCTCCAAGTCACTGGAACCTTTCTCGTTATTAGCTGCTGTCTCTCCCTGTCTCTGATCGCTCTGCGCTACTTCTCCTTCTCCTTCAGTCTTTCTCAGAGAGTCTCAGTTTCATGATCTTTCTCAGACTTCAAAATGGCGACTGTCTGCCTGGAAATAATTAATGGCATAGATGCTAACGGCTAGCTGCCGCCTACGGACTGACTGACTCACTGCCTAACACTTTCGCTAATATGGAAGCCTGTCCCTTCATGGAAAGTTACGGCCAGTAACCTGCCGCCCACCAAATTCTTGTACCTCCCCATACCAAGGACACGTTCCCAGCCGGCCGGCCTGAAGTTGTGTCTTTGGAGTGGAGAAAAATACAGTCTTTCGATAAGGTCCAGCCTGAGCCGGTTCTCTCCAAGCGAACAACACTTCGAAACTAAAACATTACACTTGGCCTAGAAAGCCTCTCAAGCTGCCGGGCAGAAAGCAAGATGGAGTCTCTCCCGTTTGAGGCCTACAAGGCCCGAAATAAGCATAACTCCATAGAAGGTATACTAACACTCCTGAAAAAGGACGGATTATCACTAATACTAATGAATCTATTCCCTAGCTTAAGTTTATAAGCCCTGATCTAAGGAAAAGGGTACGAAAATGCACTCCTGTGCCTTATGGATAAGTCCTGTTTATAGTTCTAATCCCTGTACTAGAAGGGTAATAGGCTGGAGTCATCTTCCATCACTCTCCCTCCAAAGAGGGCCGAAAAAGTCAGTCAGAACAGTAACTTAGACTTATGGTCCCCAATTGTCACGCAAGTTATGACCGCAGCTTCCCAGGCCGGCCTAATTGACTCCTGGTCTTCGTCTGTGCTTTTACCCATTTTTAAAAAGGGTGACCGCGATAACCCAGCCTGCTACAGACCCATCTCCCTCTTGGACTCACTGGGTAAGGTCGCCGGGAGACTAATCCTGGAGCGTCTCAAGGACTGGGCCAAAGAGAAGAAGATCATAACCGACCTCCAATTTGGGTTTCAAGAGGGATTGGGTACTGTAGAACAGGCCCTTAATTTGACACTGTTAATGGGTAAATCTGCTAGGGCCAAAGGCGGAAACCTCTATTTGGTCTATGTGGACCTAAGTTCCGCATTTGATTGCGTAATACACTCCAAGATGTGGGAGATTCTGAGCAACCTGGGAGTAGACCCTCCACTCCTTAAATTCCTCCGAGAACTCTACACGGATGCTAAAGCATGTGTGAGGTACGGCATTAATGGGGAGCTATCGGATTCATTCAGCATAACAAAAGGTGTCAGACAGGGGTGCGTCCTCGCTCCGTTTTTATTCAATATCTATACAAACGGCCTGGAGCAAGCGATGCTAGAAGGCAACAAGGATCTCCCCTGCATAAACACCCGGCCTATCCCAGCACTATTATATGCTGACGATTCTGTCATACTGGCGAGAACCCTAAATCAGCTCCAACTCCAACTGGACAAGTACTGTCAATTCATGCTTTCTCTTGGTTTAAAAGTAAACAAGTCCAAGACTTTTGTGATGTACATAGGTAAGAAAGCCCAGAAACGCAAACCTCTTTTTCTAGATAATGTCAGACTAGAAAACGCTAGGGAATACCCTTACTTGAGGATCCTTATTGATGATCATATCACATGGAAACCTGCCATCACCAGCAAAAAAATGCAGTTCCAGCGCACAACTGCGGCGCTGACTTCTTTTTCCAGGAAGTTGGGCAAGCCCGCTCCCGATGAGTTGCTCAAAATCTATCAAGCTAAATGTCTGAGTGTGGCAACTTACGGAGCGGGCGTATGGGGCTATGCTCCTGCCGGAGAGTTCCAAGTAACCGAAAATTACTTCCTGAAATATGTATTAGCCCTCCATCGAAGTGCTCCAAATTACGGAAGTCATATCGAGCTCGGTCTGGACTATCTAACTGACACCATTAGATACCAACCGATCCTCCTCTGGCACCGTATATAGACCAAAGAGCAATGCCATCTCACTCGGTCATTAATAACCGATTGTCTATCCCTAACCCACTGGAAAAAGATCCCTTGGCTACTTTATGTGTTTAATTTTCTGAATGATCTGAATTGTTTAGCTTTTTTTACTAACCCTCCCTCACTTATGGACATACCCAGAAAGACTCTGAAGAATTTATGTGTCACCCACCTAAGAGATCTTCGCATGTGTTCAGAAATTGGTAAACATTCAAACAGCCAACTAATGGCGTTTCAATCCACCCCTGGCATTCAACCATATCTGTCATTTTATTTGTCAAACTATGATAGATATGTTTTAACTAGATTTCGCTTTGATTCCTTTTATCGTCTTGTCTCGTTCCCCGAGGTTTCAGACTGGTCACGTGAATTATCTAGATGCCCTTGTGACGGTAAAACTCTTCAGTCTACCTTGCATGTAATTTTATTTTGTAGTTTCTACGAGACCCCGCGTAAATGCTGGTTGGTCCCACTTCTCCGCCAAACGGGACTGAGAAGATGCAGACCTGCTCTCTTGGCACTACAGTTTCTAGACACACAATTTGTTGCTAAGTGTATAGCTAGCTTTTTAAAGGCATGTCTGAAAACCCGGTCCCAATTGGCTGTTTCTGCATTGTAAACTTTTATATGCACAATTTACATTTAATTGTCAACCCGTGTCACATTGCATAGGCGATACTCTTTTTAAAGACTGAATTCACTGTTTTGTTCATGTATTAGTTAACATTGTACATATAATAACTTTTTTACAAATTTGATGCAAATGTTTTTCTACTATGCACTTTTATGATTGTAAAATCAATCGAAATAAAGTTTCTTTGACTTTGACTACAAATAAAACGCAATACACAAAGATAGGTACAAATCTATAGTGAAATAAATGCTTATATACAGAGGGATATGCTGTAAATTTCTCTTTGCGTATAGTGCTTCGGTGGGGAAGAGCAAATTCTTGAGTAGTTTTCTCAAGATAAGGTGGTTGTCAGTGGATCTTATGTTGGGGGTAAAGAGTACCATAGTTTGGCTGCTTGAACAGAGAAGGATGTGCCACCCATGTTTTTTTTCTGGTATCTTGGGATTTTGAGGCACAATGCCCCTTTAGAGCAGAGGTTCCTTTGTTGAATGTGTTTGGTGATTTTATTTCAGATGAAGAGCGGTCCCAATCCATATAGTGCTTTGCGGGTGATACAAAGTAGCTTGAGCGTGGATCTTCTGGCAACCGGTAACCAATGCAGGGCTTTCAAGACAGGTGAGAAGTGGTCTCCCGGTTTGATATGCAAGAGTAGTTCTGAGTTCTGAATCCTTTGTAGTCTTTTCATGGTCGTTAAATGTGATCCGTGGTAGAGGCTATTGGCGTAATCCAGTTTGGACAAAACAAGGGAGATGGTAGTTTGGACCTTGTGTGGAAATCCCAAATGAGGGAAAATTCGTTGCAGTGTTTTTATAGTGACAAAGCTTGATCTTGCTAGTTTGTCCACTTGGGTATTCATTGATAGCTTGAAGTCCATGGTCATTCCGAGGTTTCTACCTTCCTTCGATACTTTAGGCTGTGATGCCAGTTCATCTGGCCAGGAGGAAAGCGTGTCATAATGTTTCAAATCGCCACATGTGAGTATTTCTGTTTTTGGAAGCATTCAATTTGAGATGGCTCCAAGTCATCCACTTATCCACAGCTCTGAGACAACTGAACATTGGGGATTTTCCAATGTCTTTGGGGCACTTCAGTTGAAGGAGTATTTGTGTGTCATCTGCATAGTTATAGCACGTGAGATGAAATTAATTGATCAATACTGGTAATGAATTTATGAAGATGTTGAAAAGCATGGGCGAGATGATAGAGCCTTGAGGGACCCCTGCTTTTGTGGAGTACCGTTTGGATGAGAAAAGGCGGGTGTGGATGAAATTAGTTCTGTTACGAAGGTAGGACGCGATCCAGTCTAGAGCAGTCCCCTCTATGCCGGCTTCACAGAGTCTTTGTTTCAGAGTGTCATGGTCAACCGTGTCAAAGGCAGACGAAAGCTAGAGGAGGAGAAGCGCAGCAACCCCGTTGAGGTCTACTGTATTTTTTAGGACATCCCCGATTGCAAGGAGATTCTGTGCCTCTGCCCGGTCGGAATCCCGTTTGGAAGTATAGCATTTTCTTCAATGAATTGCGACATCTGGGCAAACGCTGCTCTTTCTATCAGTTTGCCCAGGAAAGGTTGATTGGTAGTTCTTCTGGAAATAGTCCGGTAGTTAAGGAATCGTTGATGATTCTTCTTACTGGAGTGGAAGCAAAGGTTGATAAAAGACTTGTCTTGAAAGTTTGTGGTGGACACGCGTCAGAAGGGCTGCCGGAAGGCCTGCTTGCTTTGACCACATCCATAAATTCATTTTGTGAGATGTGTTGGAAGGAACGGAGAGCCTGGGTTATAGTACTCTTGGGTTGTTGTTTTGTACAACGGTTAGTGCTGGTGCTTTGTCTCTGTTTTAAGTCCAGTGTGTCTGCTTTGTCTGTGTAATGATTTGCCAGTTTGTCTGTGAAATCTTGAGTAACAGGATGAATTTCTTCAAGGCATTTTGATTTGGGAAATTAAGTATTTGATAGATTTCTTTTTTGCACATTTAGCAGTTTGAATTCTGTCTGAATAGTTTCTTTATTTAACTTTTTTGATAACTGACTTGTATAATCTGTTAATTTTCTGTAGGTGAAGTTTGTGTTGTTTCGCGTTTGTTTTGAGCCAGGTACGTTGCAGCTTTCTAATTTATTGTTTTATGTCTTTTATCTCTATGTTTCTCCAAGGAACTTTTTTTCTTTTGTTCTGTTGAGTGGTTTTGAGTTGTATCAGGATGTCAAAAGCTTCCTGTAGCCACTTATATAGTTTTTGAACAGAATGTATTGTTTCAAGATTTGTACTGGATGTTAGTTGTGTTTCTAAATGAATAGGTGGATGGATGTAAGGTAGTTTTAGGTGATTCGCTTAGTGTTGTTTTATGTTGGAAAGCAAGCAAGTGGTGGTCTGACCATGTGACTGGAGTTATAGTTTGAAAGGTAACTAGTTCAGTATTAGCAAAAATGACATCTAGGATATGTCTGGCGATGTGTGTGGTTTGTGGACAATCTGATGCAGGTTCAGTGCGTCTAGGCCAGTATTTATTGTTTTCGGATGGGTCATATTGGGTTTATCAAACCAAATGTTGAGCAAAACACACAAGATGATGGACGGAATTTTGCAAAACATTCACCCCCAGTCACAGATCTGGGATGAATCCATCGTTATTTTGCTCACCAAGCTACCCCAGTTCAGACATGGCCATATGCAAATCAGTCTTGACCCTGTGCCTCATGGGAACAGTCCAGCCCGAACTGCCAGGCCATGTCTTCCCTGGACCGGAATCAAACATCCTAGGACTGGTTTCTGGCTATCAGCCGTCTTCAGCCAGGATAGCTTGACTCCAGTGGCGTAGTGAGCACGGGATCCACGTCTGGGCATACCCTTCCCACTTAGGGTGAACAGCAAAACACACAAGATGATGGACGGAATGTTGCACAATGGCAAAACATTCACCCCCAGTCACGGATCTGGGTTTAATCCATTGTTATTTTGCTCACCAAGCCACCCCAGTTCAGACATGGCCATATGCAAATCAGTCATGACCCTGTGCCTCATGGGAACAGTCCAGCGTAGAGAGCACGGGACCCAAATGTTGAGGTCACCCAGAACGCATAGGTTGAAGTGTATTGAAATTGTGTCTAGAAGTGCTTCTGGGAATGTCGCCTTGCTAGGTGGAGGTATGTAAAGGAGCAGGAAGTTACAGGAGGAAGACGGTGTAGGATTGCATCTGGTGAGAAGAGCCTCACAATTCTTTATGGTGATGTCGTCAACTTTAGTGATATGTAATGTTTGTCTGAATACAACAGCTAGACCACCTAATTTTTTGCCTGTACGATTTTGGCCTGATTCGCAGAACTAACTTAAGACAAAATCCTAAACTTACTAACATTTTAGTATTCACAGAAGGCACTTACTCATTTTGGTATTCACAGAAGTTAGTAGTCTTAACTTTAGGACTCCTAAATGCCTTCTGTGAATACCGAAAGTCTTAAAATTTGAAGTTTTCTCAACTTTACTACTACTAAATTGAGAAAAATCCTAATTTTAAGACTTTCAATATTCCCAGAATGCATTTAGGAGTCCTAAAGTTAGTAATCCTAACTTTACTACCACTAAATTGAGAAAAATCGTAATTTTAGGCCGTTCGGTATTCACAGAAGGCATTTAGGAGTCCTAAAGTTAGTAGTCCTAACATTACTACTACTAAATTGAGAAAAATCCTAATTTTAAGACTTTCGGTATTCACAGAAGGCATTTAGGAGTCATAAAGTTAGGAGTCCTAACTTCTGTGAATACCGAAATGAGTAAGTTCATTCTGTGAATACCAAAAGTAGTAAGTGCATTCTGTGAATGCCAAAAGTAGTAAGTTCATTCTGTGAATACCAAAAGTAGTAAGTGCAATCTGTGAATACCAAAACAGTAGTAAGTTTAGGATTGAGTCTTAAGTTCATTCTGTGAATCGGGGCCTATGAGTGCATGTTGTAAGGTAGAGCGGTGGTTATGTGTGTATGAGTAGAGTGTATGTTATTTGTAGGAGGGGATGAAGTAGAGGTAAGAGTATTTGTCTTTTTCTTAGACTGGTTTGTTGCAAGAGTTAAAAGGTGTGGTTCTGTGCAGTGTATGTGTTGTGCGTTAGTGCTAAGGTAGAAGGAAGAGGAGGGTATTGGTTGGACAAATGATGGAAGGCTGATTATAGGTTTGTTGGTGAGATACAGTGGTCTGATAGGGGTGTTTAGAGCAGGGAGTGCATGTCTGAATGGGATGTAGTTATGTATGGTGTTGTGTTAGTGATGAATTGATTGGTTAGTGGTATCCAATAGAGTTATTTACTGTTTATAGGTGACGGCGTGGTAGTTTGGATAGGAGGGTGTATAGATGTTTTTTGGTTTGTTTTGTAGTGTATGCTGGTAACATTTGTATGTGCATAGGGTTGTGTGTGGTGTACATTTGGTGTGAGTGTGCACTGTTTATGGATGTGAATGGTGTAGGGGGGGTATTCCTGAATGGGAAATTGGGCAGCATTTCTGGCCCCCTTCCCGTCTTTCACTCAAAGGTTGAGTGCCCCACTGCAGATATATGGTTGTTCAGTCCCTGTGGGAGCACAAACTGCCTGTCGGCATATGTATGAATTTGGATGTTGGCTTATCATGCACAATGGTCTTACTGCTTACACCAAAGGACTGGTGCCAGTAAGATTAGAACGACTTGAGCATTCTAGGCCATGTATCTGTATTGACCTACTGGGCTATTGAAGATCAATTGGTTGCTTACTTTCTCTGAGAAGTAAAGACATTTTCTTTATTTTTAGACAAAGCAGCACTGGCAGGGCTGTGCTACTCTGTTCTCCGAGCCCTGCTATCTGTGCCACATCCAAGTGGTTCCATCCAGTGCCTTTGTTTTTGGGCGGCTTACAATGATACCGCTACAATATACATGTTTATACTGATAGGTGGTGAATTCAATCACCGAATTGTACTGAAACGGTGAATAAATCAAATTTTGCTGCTTATCTTTAAGGCATCTTTTGATCTTGCAAGTTGCCCACCAATTTTGTGTCTGTTTATAAAAAATGGCCTTCTCGACTCTGAGGGACTAAGATTCCCATAACAAGGTCACATCAAGCTGGCAAAGTAAGAGGAGAGATGGCTGCTATGAGTTGTGAAACCCAGCACCCACTTTTTTCCGCTTAAGTGAAGGCGGCCGGGAGAAGCATGTTGTCCATATTCTTACAATTGGGATACATTGTCCCTTTTTTCCCCGTTATTTTTAAGTTTTCCACGTTTTAGTTCCAGATCCTAAGCAATGCTTGTTCGGAGTTGGCATATGTGAAAAGGAACCGATTATCAACTTAAATATATTGTTATTGCTATTCATGAAGGCTGAATTTATAATGGGCATTTAGATAGATTTGTAATCCATGTGTTAGGTGAAACAATATTATTAGAACAGTTCTTTAAGCACAAATGCAGGGCGTGAGAGCTGCAACGCACTCAAGAACAGGTATCCCCAGAATGCAAATTAAGGAAAAGGCATAATATGGGATTTTGGTACAATGGTTGCATTGTTTTTTTAAGAGTACACATTTTGCTAATTAAATGGATATAGGGGAAACTTTGTTTTGCACTTTGTGGCACCCGTGTTCTTTGGTTCTTTGGTGGTTTATTTCCCACATTTCATTTGTCCTTCTCCTCCCACCACCCACGACAGCTTGAGAACTTTTCTGGGCCACACAAGATGTTTGGGACTGCTACCAATCATCTCCTTACCTCCTATCACAAGCCGGGTCCTTACCCCATCTCGAAAGGGTGTTATTGCTCATCCATGATCAGATATCGTCAGTGAGTCATCCAACCACAGGTCCCGCGTGCACTAGAGCTGCGCGTGTCTTACCAGAATAAACCAGTGGTCAGGGAGGTAGCACCTTCTCACCCACAGCACCTTCCAGGCAGGAGGGGCAATAAGGAGCTGTTTGCGCTCTTCTGCTTCACAGACAGACAAACAGATGTCCCTCTGCATCCCTTTTGATTGAAGAGTTTTCCATGGGCCTGTGATCAGAGTGACCATTAAGGGGTTTCACCCGTAAACTCCTTTAAGGGTTTTCACCTTTAAACTCTCTTGTTAGTTTAAGTTCTGGTTTGTTATGTTTTTGTCATTGCAGTAAAAAGACACCATAACATTTTTCTCTGTGCTTTACTAAACACCTGTTTAAATTCATAAACTGTCCTGTGTCTACTTCTGTTTTATGAACTTTAAGTGTTCCAAACCTTTAGGCCTGTTGACCCTTCTAGTTTATTGACCTTGACGATACTTGGGTTTGTACGGGACATTATCAAGCCAAAGGAGAATCTCTGGATTCTTTAAAACAGCTGATCACAGTTGCCGAGTGTTTGCTGACACCTCATATATCGCTGTTTTGCAAGCCAACGCTCTATATGTAGCAGTAACCTTTTTTCAGGATCACTGACATTTGGTTTTTCTTATTCCTAAAGTAGAAACCCACACAGTTTTTTTCTTTACTTGAAGCTGCTTTGCACAACAGCTGCACTGCTGTGCAACATGTCTAAAAGCATTGATAAAGCCAATAGATCTCGCTTAGGCAAAACCTATTGGCTTTGCCGTTGCTTGTTTAGTAAGCTTTCCCTCGCCCATCTTTTTTATTTTTTATTTTATTAAATCGTTTTTATTTGCATTTAACAAGTTAACAATCCTGCCATGCCAGACAGACATGTTTAGGTAAATAGCATTACATCAGTAGAAACATCAGTCAAGCAAATGTAGACTTCGCTTATGAGGGACTCGCTTCCCTCGCCCCTTCTTGACATGGTTTCTTGTGTAGTGCTGTTAAGAGAACAGAAAAGTACAGGGACAGACACAGTGGTCATGGATCCCCCTTGTTGTCTTACACTAGCAGATTCCACAACAGTACAGCATGGCAGGAATGAGATACCATTCCCAACCAATACCCTAAGTCCTTTGCAGTCTCTTCTACCCCTTCGAAGTCCATGTATTAGCTAAGGCTTCTTTCTCCACTGTGGCATTGTTCTTTTCTTGGGTAAATAGCATGCAGCCATATATAGGACGGGATTTTTCCTGTCCTCTTTCATCTTTTTGGGACAGTGCCGTACCTAAGCCAACTCCCAATGCTTCTGTTTTGGGAATAAAAGGTTTTGTAAAGCCGTGACTGCGAAGGATGGGTTCTGAGGTGAGAATGTTTTGTAAGGTATAGAAATTCAATAGGACCACTTAGGAGGGATGACGTAACCTTAATTCTGCTTCTTTATTCTTTCTTTTTGACGATCTGTTAGGGCAGAGCTTTCCAAAGTGTGTGTCGCGACACAGTACTGTCTCGCCTCCCATGTGTGGGTGTGTCGCGCGACGATGACGTGACGTCACTGGCATATTAGGGCGAATGCTTGCATTCAGTGATACAGTACAGTACAGCGACGTACACAGAGGAAGGAGACGCTGAGCATGCAGCCTTGTTCCCTTTCCGACGCAGAGACCACAGAGCCGCCTCTGCTCTCCAGGCGCTCAATAAGCCAAATCTTCAAAAGCCGTACGGGGATTGCATTTACAAGTGGGTCGGATTTCAGCAAACCCTGTAATTACTGATTGGTTTAAAGACCAAACTACCCCTCCCCAAGCCCCAACCCCCTCCAGTGTAGATTTCAGCAGATCAAAGCTGCTGGGCTCCTGGGTATCAGATTTGAACGGGTGTGATAAATACCATCTATCCATCAGGTAGGGTTGCCCCAACCCCCTCCAGTGTAGATTTCAGCAGGTCAAAGCTGCTGGGCTCCTGGGTATCAGATTTGAACGGGTGTGATAAATACCATCTATCCATCAGGTAGGGTTGCCCCAACCCCCTCCAGTGTAGATTTCAGCAGGTCAAAGCTGCTTGGCTCCTGGGTATCTGATTTGAACGGGTGTGATAAATACCATCTATCCATCAGGTAGGGTTGCCCCAACCCCCTCCAGTGTAGATTTCAGCAGGTCAAAGCTGCTGGGCTCCTGGGTACCAGATTTGAACGGGTGTGATAAATACCATCTATCCATCTGGTAGGGTTGCCCCAACCCCCTCCAGTGTTGATTTCAGCAGGTCAAAGCTGCTGGGCTCCTGGGTATCTGATTTGAACGGGTGTGATAAATACCATCTATCAAGGTAGGGCTGCTTCCCAACAAGTATTTTACCATTCTGGCTAGTATAGAAAAAAACACCTCGAGATAACCATCAAAATCAGGTCCCTTGTCTGCCTGAAAAAGTCCGAAAGGAAGTGGTAGGCTGCTGGGAAATAGGGCATGCAATCATGGCAAGGTCGGCGAGTGAAAATAAAAACGTGAACACTGCACTGCGCAAACAGCCATATCCACGTAGCAAGCACTACACAAAACCCTTATATCTAGATTAACATTATTATTACTTCCAAACTATATAGTCTATCTTACCCTCACTTACAGTGTTACGAAACTATTGCAGCAAACAGAATGTAAAATAGATGACACCATTATATATCAGGAATATCCATTACTGGAAAAGAAACATCTCTGCATGTTTCTACACAATTTGAGGCACACCATTTTTAGCACGACACTTTAAATTGATTTAAAAATATTTTTGCAAAATACGAACTGCTTTTTAGTGTGTTGAATTTCACAGTGCGGATTCTGCTTTGATTTTAATTGGACCCTCGGTCCCTGCGCCCCGGTGACACTGCTCTTGCTGCGCCTCTGATAGCCACGGTTCTGTTTCACAGAGCTCCCCTAGATTACTCTTCAGCTTTACCCCCCGCTCTCAGTGTGGGGATGAAAATTCCCTTTCCTACCTCTATATTTTGCTCTTTCAGTCTCATTTGTTCTCTCACTTTACCTCGCTCTATTCTTTCTCTCGCGTTCTTAGTTTCTGCGAGTGTCCTCCGTCAGTTTTCATTCATACTTTCCGATTATCACACCTGCGTTTCCATTGACACTTGACCCTTTTCCCTCCCATTCCTGTCACCCTCTCCCTTCTCATCGTTCTGCCACCCTTTGTCTATATCTATCTCTCTTTGATTCACCTTTCCAGTTTATCTTCGCAAAAGTTACATTCCCTCTTTTTCTCTGTCTCGTCGTTTTCAGTATTTCTTTTTTCCTCTTAGTTCCTCTCCTTTCTCTTAGACTTTTCCCTCTCTCCTAGAGAAACTTGCTTCGAGACAATTTAGCCCCTCTGTTTCTCCCACTCTGTCTGTTTCTACTTTGGCACTCATTCTTGTAGAGAGCCACTCGGGCTCTACACTACAATGTTGCTTTCCCCCCACGCACGCACGCACAACCCCGGGGCGGGCTCGCGCCGGGGTATAAATAAACAAGCGGAAGACCGCTCGTGGTCTTTCCAGCTAACTGTCATCTAGTGTCTGTGTGCCCTTATTGTGTGCATTGCATAAGCACGTGGTAGGCCTCACTTACCACTCTACATTGGCGACGAGGCGGTCGTATGCAACGCGTGCCCGCCGCCTCCTGCTCATCCTGCTGTGTGTGCTCCGGCCGCGGCGCCCAGCCGCTCCTGCACGCGGCACCCGGAGACCGAGACCCGCCCACGCGTCGCCCGTGTGGGTGCGCCTTCAGCCGGCGGGACTCGTGGTGCCAGTGCGCAGCCTTCGCTTCCTGCGGGTGAGTGATCCTTCTGCCCCGCCTGCGCGCGCTCACCGCGCCCCCGCATCTCGCCGGCCGGCGAGGGGAATAAAGACACCGGCGGAACCACGTGTTCGCGGCCCGGAGCAGGCCCGCCTCTTCTTTCTCTTTAGGAGACCCCAGGGAGACGCCTCCGCTGCGTGTGCGCGCTGGGCTCCGCGCTGCTCTCTCTCCCTTGGAACACTACGTCAAGCATTGGCAGCTGCAATTCCGGCCTACCTCTGCCTGGACACGGAACACTGAGAAACAAACAAGCATTGGCCAATGCACTTCGAGCCCCGCTCCTGCCTCTGAAGAGGGGTTTATGTACGGCCTGCAGCCCTGCAGACAAGGCATTTAACTGAGCAAGGGGTAGACACTAGAGTCCATCACTGCACCCAAGGATACCAGCGAGCAACAGACCCCGGGCACCCTGCTTGGTGCACCACCACGACCCCGGAAAGCACCACAACTCCTCACCAACAGCGTCACCATGAGTCAGGACGCTGGCGCAGTACAAGATGGCGCCGTCCAGCCTCCGCCACCTGCAATTCCCCCACAGGCCAACGCCCAGGCGGGGAACCAGGCCCCTGCTGGGCCCACTACTCCTGCACAGCCTGCCCACCTGCACGCCGGCGCAGCGCCCATCCCGCCATTCAGCGAAACGTCGGACCCAGCCACAGCTGCCCTCCGATGGAGAGCGTGGGTCGGACGCCTCAATCTATACTTCAAGGGAACCAGAGAAACTGATGGAACGGTGAAGAGGTCACTACTCATCCTCTATGGGGGTCAAGAAATCTATGACCTATTCGAGTCGCTCCCAAACACTGGTGCCGAGGACGACTACGACGCCGCGGTCGCGGCCCTAAACGCCCATTTTGATCCACAGCTAAACAACGACTTCGAGAAGTTCAAGTTTAAGCGCGCCTGGCAGACTGAATCTGAATCCGTCGACATGTATTATGCCCGGCTCCGTCGACTTGCGAGCACGTGCCCGTTCACAGACCCCAGGGAAGAGATCAGGGACCAAATAATTGTCGGATGTAAGTCAAAGCTACTACGCAAATTGATCCTCAGGCAGCCAGGAATTTCGCTTGATGAGATCCTCGTCCTGGCCAGATCACATGAACTGTCGGATGCGAGGGCTGAAGAGATGGAGGTGGCGTTGCGCACTCCAGTCATCGTTCCAACGATGGCGCGAACCCCGACCATCAAGGAAGAGAGGGTGGACGCCATTCACCGACGATTCCCGCCGGCGAGGCAGCGACAAGGCCCTCCACGGACAAACCGCTGTGGGTACTGCGGCGAAGATCACCCGGCCGCCGCCACATGCAGCGCCAGAGGCAAGACGTGTCTCAAATGTGGGCGTCTCAATCACTTTGCCGCCGTTTGCCGGGGAGGCAAATTCAAATCAGCAGGCCCACGTGCCCGTGCGGTGACGCAGCGGATTCACCAGCTATCGCTCGATCAAGACCGGCCCCCGCCGGATACCGAAGCACAAGACCGTCGGCCCAGGTACGAGGACGACGAAGACGACGAGGTATACATCGTCTCCTATGTCAGCCGAGTATCTACGAAACGACGGCCTCCGCCCATGTGCTCCATCACCGTCGACGGGACGAACGTCAATGCGCTGATAGACACAGGGGCATCCGTCAACGTCATGGATTCGGAGCAGTACGACAGTATGTCCCCGAAGCCGATGCTGTCACCATCCACGGCGAGAATATACACATATGGAAGTACGGAACCGCTCCCGCTCCGAGGGGTAATCCAAACCACGGTTGTCAATGGAGACTACTCCACAGAGACCAAGTTCCACATCACTGAAGGCAAGAAAGGCACCCTCCTGAGCTGCCATACCGCGGAAGATCTCGGCCTGGTATTCTTCGCCAACCAGGTGCACCAGGCCCATGCTGACTTTATGCTCAAAGACTTCCCCGAGTTGTTCAAGGGCCTTGGCAAACTCAAGGGGAGGAAGTTCAAACTTCACATAGACCCAACCGTGAGGCCCGTCGCACTCAGGCATAGGCGGGTACCCTTCAATCTACGGCCAAAAGTAGAAGAGGAGCTACGGAAGCTCGAAGAGCTGGGGGTAATAGAAAAAGTGTCGGGACCGACACCTTGGGTCTCCCCGCTGGTCGTGGCCCCCAAACCGAAGCAGCCAGGAGCCATTCGCCTATGTGTGGATATGAGACTCCCAAACACCGCCGTCAAGCGCGAGAGGCATATCACGCCCACCATGGAGGACATCATAGCGGACCTCAACGGGGCGAAGTGGTTTTCGAAGCTGGACCTAAACTCTGGATACCACCAGCTAGAGTTGGAGCCGGCCAGCAGGTACATTACCACGTTTTCGACGCATGTAGGGCTACGTCGCTACACCCGGCTCAGCTTCGGCGTGTCATCGGCAGCTGAAGTATTTCAAAACGCCATTCGGGAGGTGCTGTCAGGACTGACGGGTGTCATCAATCTGAGCGATGACATCCTTGTCTATTCATCAACCCTAGAAGAACATCACACCCACCTACGAGCAACCCTACAGAGGCTTGCCGACAGCGGGCTGACCTTGCATCGAACCAAATGCGCCTTTTACCAGGAAGCAGTGGACTTCTTCGGGTACACCTTCACCAGGGAGGGCCTCAAGGTAGACCCAAAGAAAGCGGAGGCGATCAAAGCGGCCAGCACACCTCGGAACCCAACAGAAGTGCGCAGCTTCTTGGGCATGGCCACGTACTGCGGCCGGTTCATCCCGAACCTGGCTGTCATCGCAGAACCCCTCCGAGCCCTCACCCGCACCGATCAGAAGTGGGACTGGACCGTGGCCGCCAACAAGGCGTTCCAGAACATTAAAGCCGGTCTTCTGGATAACACCACCATGGCCTACTTTCAGCCAAGAAGGAAAACCGAACTGATTGTGGATGCCAGTCCTGTGGGGCTAGGAGCCGTTCTTTTGCAAGAGTATGGTCCGGAAGAATGGAGACCGGTCGCCTATGCCAGCAAGGCGCTGACAGACACGGAAACCAGGTACGCACAGATAGAGAGGGAGGCCCTGGCCATCAAATGGGCCTGCCAGCATTTTCATCTCTACCTCTGTGGACAGGAATTCACCGTGGTCACAGACCACAAGCCTCTCCTACCTCTCTTTGCTGGAACCTCAAGACTAGCCCCTCCACGGATCGAGCGGTGGGCCGTCCAGCTACAAGGCTATCGCTTCAAAGTGGTATTCCGGCCTGGCGCTCATAACCCCGCCGACTACCTGTCACGGCATCCGGACCTTGCCACACAACTGCCATCCAGAGAGGACGGAGAAGAAGTGGAGGAGATAGTGCATATGGTCACGCAGGCCGCGTGTCCCGACAACATGACCCTTAAAGAAATTGGGGAAGCCACGGCGGGGGATGAAACCCTCACGAGAGTACGCCGAGCCCTCGAGGAAAATCAATGGGCCCGTTTCCTCGATGGTGCCTCGAGCCTTCGTCCGGAAGTCAGCCATGCGAGGCAGCAGCTCTGGCACATTCGCAGTGAACTCAGTGTAGGAGAAGAAGGAGTAATCCTGCGAGGACACCTCCTCGTCATGCCGGAAAGCCTTCAACAACGCGCATTAAGCCTAGCTCATGTGGGACACCAAGGCATGGCCAAAACAAAGGCGCGCCTACGCAGCAAGGTGTGGTTCCCAGCAATGGACAACCAAGTGGAGGCGATGGTCCGGTCCTGCCATGCATGCACGATCACCGGGGGCGAACCCCATCCAGCACCAGTGATTACGGAAGATGCGCCCCGGGCTCCCTGGACCCAACTCAGCATTGATTTTGGCAGCTTCCCAGACGGGAGGCAGATGTTGGTGCTGGTGGACTCCTTCTCGAAGTTCCCCATCGTGGAAGTCATTGCGTCCACCGCTTTCCCACACGTCAGAAAGGTGCTAAACAAAGTGTTCGCAACCATGGGACTTCCTGAGGAACTGAAGTCAGACAATGGCCCTCCCTTTCAAGGGCGGGAGTTCCAATCATACCTGGACTCTCTCCGAATCAAACATAGGAAGATCACTCCGCTATAGCCTCAAGCCAACGGAGAAGTGGAGCGACTGATGCGGACCGTAAACAGAGCCCTGCGGATAGCTGTGGACAATGGGGAAGATCCGGAGGCAGCACTGGATCAGTTTCTAGGAGCCTATCGGCAAACGCCGCACTCGACAACAAAGTGCGCCCCAGTGCACGTACTGTTCAAGCGGGCCCCCAGAGACGGCATACCCACAGTGAGCGAGTGGATGCCGGCAGAAAGAGATGCGGAGGCCACGCAAGCCAGGAGACGGGTCACCAATACCAAAGCAAGCCTGCACCGCCATGCCAAAGAGCCGGGCATCCAAGAAGGTGACGCAGTGGTCGTCAAAGATCGTTACCCAGGATGGAAGTTTCGAACACCGTTTGAACCAGAGGTGTGGAGAGTTGAAAGGGTGCACGGGACAATGGTCACGGCCAGGAGAAATGGACAAACCGTCACACGAAACATCTCCTGCTTCAGAAAGGCCACCGAAGCAGCCGTGGGACATCAGCGAGCGGAGGAAGTTGCAGAGGAAGAGCTAGTGCTAGGGGAGCCAAGCTGCCCTAGGTCCCCGAGTCCTCTGCCAGGACCGGCACGCGGAGAGAGTCAACCGAGGCCAATGCCACCCGGCCTCGGCACCGAGCGGAGTCAGCCAAGGGCCTCAGAGGCAAGCGAAGATCCGAGGGCAACCCCGGCTGGGGCTGCCGAACCATCAGGGATCCGGAGTCGTCGATACAGCCTGAGGCCCAATCCGGTGCCCAGCCAACGGCTGAGGGACTTTGCATGGACATCTCCGTGAACTGTCATTCGAATGCCCGAGGGCAGAAAGAACTAAAACAAAGGAGGGATGTAGAGAGCCACTCGGGCTCTCCACTACAATGTTGCTTTCCCCCCACGCACGCACGCACAACCCCGGGGCGGGCTCGCGCCGGGGTATAAATAAACAAGCGGAAGACCGCTCGTGGTCTTTCCAGCTAACTGTCATCTAGTGTCTGTGTGCCCTTATTGTGTGCATTGCATAAGCACGTGGTAGGCCTCACTTACCACTCTACAATTCTCTCTGTCGGTTCTCTACAAGTTTAGCCGAGACACCTCACTTTTTCTCCGTGACACTTGCTTTGCACCCGTCTCTGTTCTTGTTCACATGAGCCTCTTTCCTAATTCCACTGCTCATTTTCCTTATGTGCTTTAAATGAGCCAGTGCTCACAGGTACTCAGTACCTGCACTTCTTTAGTTTGAGCGGGAGAGAGTACTTGCTCTTCTCAGTGGGGGCTTTTACTGGGAGAGTACAGGCTTCCTAAGATCACACATGTACTCCTGGGCAAAGAATACCGCTACGTCTACAATACCATTTCAAACACTGCTTCTGAGTGCTTTTTTGATGGCATTACAGAACCTTCTTTTATTTCCATTGCAACGAAGCTGCAAGGCTGAAGCAGAACCAATGCAAGCAAAGTACATCCCTCACGCCTCTTTTCGCCCTCATCCCTTCCTCTGTCACTTTCAATGGCAAACTGTTTCTCTATTTTTCCACACCAACTCTTGAAATCTCTGACTTTTTCCATCTCTTTATGTCCCTCTTTTTTTAGGTCTCGTGACCTACAATGCGCGCAAGCGCATTGAGGGAGCGAGAATTCAAGTGCTCAAAATCCTTGTGAAACCACAGGCTTTTTGCTGCGGTTTTCTTCGAGTTCACGTGGCCACAGGCACGCGCTTTTGGGCCATAAACTTGCATTTCTCCTCCCCCTCCCCAGCCAGCTTCCCCCAGGCCGTAGCAGCACTCCTCCCACACCTTTGAAGCGAAGCTTAGCTTCACTTCAAAGGCCCCTGCTGCTTCACACTGTGTCGCATTTCTCCTCCCCCCTCCCCGTCTCTGCCTTCCCTCCGTCTTGTTTACCTACCCACCAACCCACTCTCTGAACAGACAGTTCAGTCTAACTTGTCTCTGCCTCTCTCTAACTCGGCCCCCTCCCCTGCCCGACGTGTCACATTTCTCCTCCCCCCTACCCTTCTCTGCCTTCCCTCCGTCTTGTTTAATCATGAAAACATGTACTCTCAAAATTCTAGGCTTCGGAATGTTTAGTATTCCTAAATAAGTAAGGGCTTTCCAGCATGTACGGAGCCCTTTTCTTGAGTTACTAATTCACAACCTGTGCACTATCCATAGTCTGTTGTTCCCATGTAGATTTTACTTGCGCCAACATTTAGGTCACATTACTTTTTGACAAACGCCACAGTCTGTTTAAAAGGCGTCCGGATTTCTCACTTAGTGAACGGAGCATGGTGATGGCGGCATTCCCGAGAAAGGATTGAAGCACGTTTTTGTAGCTAAGCACCACACACTGTATATCACACGTTGCACTGGTTAGGAGGTTGTAACTAGCCTTAACTTAAGGACTGTTCACTTTGTTTTCAGATTTAATTGCTGTAAATAGCAGTGTTATAACTGTCCGAACGCCAAACGTATGGGCTGTATTTAGCACACTGGAGCATTGGGCGAGTTCCTGGCTTCGACTAGTTAGCTTATGCAAGTTTCTGGAGGTATCTGGAGTTTTCGTGTTCGTTTCCGAATATGTGTATTGACTCATCTGTAATGATAGAAGACCGATATGTTGGCAGTTTGTCTTTAGTGTTAGTGTAACGCCCCAAGCGTCAGAGACCATTTTACCATCATACAACTGCCTCTTTGATTGCACGAGCACCAAGTAATTGTCATTTTCGAGTTTGGGCAGGATTTTTCCCAGGCATGTTTGTGAGTAAAACAGTAGAGGGGCCAATATTTAGCATTAGTGGTTTACTTCACGCATGGTATGCATGCTATAAATGCACATCCAGATTGAACTCAATTCCTTTGGGCACGTTTTAGGCATGAAGCGCATTTTGCTGTACGTTACCTTTTTCATGATAATTGATTCCTGCAATTTTTTCAGTTTTTGAGACAACAATGCTAGCTCAAGTTGAGTCTTCATGACATCATGTGGTGACCCTGCATCCAAGTAAACCTATTTGTCCCTGGACAGAATTAAAGGATTCCTATGTGCAGCGTCACTGTGCCTGTGCGCTACTGTCCACGCGCCACACGTGCTGACTCAGCCATGGCCGCACGTGCAAGGAGGTTTAAAAATAGCTCACGCTGTGATGCGCTTTCCTAAATCTAGCACGCTCTTCTTGGCACTGTGAGCGAGCATGAGAGAAAGATCTGCGTGAACAGCTGGGAAGAAATAAAACGCTCCTTCCGACCTGTCAATAGTGTATGACAAGCAGAATAGCAGAACATATTGGCTAAGTTCATTTTCCCCTGTTTAAATCAAGTGCATGAAGGATTATTTTTGTGGTAATTGTTTTTGATCCCTAACGCACCCTGCTTAGCTCCACTAAGCAGCAGTGGTAGAGTTTACAGCAAGGTGGCTGCTGTTTAGATGGCCAGAAAGGTAACACTTGTATTGCAGGATTTGTGAGAAGTTGGCCTGGTATATAATGCTCACTAATTCTAGTGATCACCTTGTACTATGCCAAGCAACCCATATGATGATTGGTTGTAAGTCAACCTTATAGACCAGTTATCCTAGTGGTAACGTGGACAAAGCAGTCTTAGGCTAAACTCTGAAAGGCATGTGAAGCCAGCTGTATTACCATACACAACCCCCTTGAATACCAAATGAAAGGACACCACACAGATATATATAATGAAAATATATATAAGTTTATTAACTAAAAGTATCCCCTGGACTCTTTATGAGCACAGAAGCACAAGCGTTAAACACAAGACAGTTTAAAATACACAAAAGTTGCACAATATGGATGAGCCCTAGGGGCCACCTAAACCATATACTAAGAAAGTGGTATAAGAGATACCAATCGGAAAGGAAACAGGCCTAGGGCCTTGGGAATCGCTGGAGCTATTCGAGACTAGCAGTGACTAAGTCGGGAAAGGCCCGCGGGACTCGGGTGCAATGTTTAAAGTGCACGCACTCACCAATGCAAAGTCTATGGTGCGTGAAAAGTACAAAGTTAGTTAGTTGGGAACCTTCCGAGTGACCTAGAAAGCTGAAACTTCAGACACAGGCCCTAGAGATGTGTACCAGTGTGGGAACACCAGCGGAGCTGAGTTACCTCACCCACAGGAAGCGGGTGCACAGGGTCGAAGTAGTGTCGGGTTTCGTCACGCTGGTCGATGGTGCTTGGAGCTGAAGATGCTGCAGGCGGCTTGATGCGAAGAGTTCCGGTGGATCCAAGGGTGGATCTGAAGATGTGAAGACCTGAAAGCAGAGGGGGCAATGTTCAAAGTCACTAGCCAGTGACTACTGTGGAACCAGATTGGAACCAGGTGATGTCGGGTGCAAACAGGCGTTGAGGTGTAGCTTCTCTCTGCAGCCACGTGGACACCGGGGGTCGAGGACGTCCAGGAGTCGGTCACAAACTGTCCCACGTAGGCTTCTCACTGTTGGCGGTGTCGGCAACTTGATCGGAATAAACAGGCCTTGGCTAATGCAAGCCACGCAGGAGTTGAAAAAGGCTTCTTACTCGGACCAGCAAGGTCAGAGCGGGTGCTCCTTTTTACAGGAGCGAGGGCAAGTCTGGAGCAACCAGACCCGCAGTGTAATTCTTCGGTTTCGTCGCCAAGATGACCGCTGGCCGCGTGGCTAGTGGTGGGGATGGCGCGTCGAGTGGCACAATGCAAAAGGGCCCCACGCAGATCGTGGAGATGCTGGGGGGCTGATCTTCGGTGCAAGGGCTGCTCGGTGGTTGGGGGTCTCAGTCCCCAAAGCACAACATCGAGGATGCCTCGGATGCTGCGCAGTCAGCTCTTCGGGGGTCTTCCAAGATGGCCGGTCCCACGTCTCTCGGTGCCTCCACGGGTCCCTTCTTTGCAGGGACTGTGGATCGGGCTGTGAGAAGTCTGGGAGTCTGGGTCTTGTCAGGCTCTAGGCTCGGGCTCCGGCGGGAGGCGGCGGCAAAGCAGACGTCGATTCGCTGGTTGGTACCTGTATTCACAGGGTGGCCACTCCTAGGCCACAAGGGAGATTCTCTTCAGTCTTCTGAGCAGCAGAATGTCGAAGTCCAGTCGTCTTCTTAGTTTTCAAGTTGATTCAGGATGATCTGCTGTGCAATGGCACTGCTCCCACTCTTATTCCCAATCTGAGGGGTTGATCACCTACTAGGTCCCTCCTCTGGGAGGAACCAGGAAGGGGGGCGGTTACACCCCCTTTCCTTTGTCCAGCTCCTCGCCAGGCCTGGGTCTGGAAAGTCCCAGGACCGGTTTGGACTGGCTTATGCACGGGGACACCTTGTGTGCCCCGGGCATGTCTATTTCTATTCAGCCCTGTCCTACCCAATACACAAAACCCTGTCTGGGGTGGTGCTCGCACCTCCCCAGGCAGGAAACCCTTTGTCCAGGCCTTCCTCGCTGGAAGGACTCCGAGCAGCAGGAGGTCAGACTAGTGTCTGTGGTGGCAGCATCCATTTTGTGATGCTGAGGCTCTGTTTAACTTTAACTGGGGTTAAGGCTACACACATGTTGTGTCCCTCTAGAAGGGTGGAATGCTATCCCCGTCGACAGAACTGTCGAGGGGATAGTATTCCAATTTGTATGACACCTTACTCGACATGTTTTGATAAAGCCAAACCAAAGATAGCATATAACCGCGAGGATTATAATGCACTTAAGAGTATATGGTATGGCAATATCCCGGAACAGCTTAGGAAGTGGTTCCCGACAGCTGCAGACAGGCTCAGCTCATGCTAGAGCACCATCTCACATATTTCCAAGCACTCTGCTTTCAGGATTGATGAGGCCTTCCATAGGAGTGGCTGATAGGAACATATGTGTCCAGTTTAAGGTTAGATATAGGGATACTATACCTAAGTAAGAGGTGATTATACCAACTTACCCCAGCTGAGTGATCAGCCAGTTGTGTCAAATATAGAGGCCAGGCCAGGGGTGGCACAATACATGCTGCAGCCCCTGGTAGGCCTTGGATGCACCTATGCCCTGGGTACCTAGGGTACACTGTTACAGGGGCCAACAAGGTGAACCAGTTCCAATTCGTAATGCACCTAGAGTGCATGGGCAGTAATTTAGAGAGAGAACAGCAGGCTGTGGGTCTGATTATCAGGCCCACAGCCACATTAAGTCATAAACCAGTGAAGCAAAAAGCAAAAATTTGGGGTGACCATAGGATAGCAGACCCTACTCTCCTACAGGATTGACATCTAAAACGTAAGGGGCTGTATATAAAATATGACGGTGTGTGTGATCTGGTTATTGCATATACTTTTTTTTTTTTTTTTTTGGAAAACCTTTATTTGTAGTAAAAGTACACCGCTATTCAGCCATACATCCCGGAGGCCAGGCAGCATTGAGGTAGCAGTTAAATTCGTGTACCAAACGGTATGCAGAAGCAATCAGGTTTAATTTTCAAATATAGCCAAACTTAAGAATAAATAAACCAAGAACAAAGAAAAGGCTGTAAAGGAGAAGAGAAAGAGGTAAAAGGTTCAAGGGAAGAAAGAAAGGAAAGAAAGAAGTAGGCCGAGGACGGATTACAGACAATGGACTTGTATCACGGGGAGAGGTCAAGGGCTACACACCCTAGGCAGCTCACGATACTAGTAGCAATAGTGGGTCATGTGGGGGGGTAAGACAACAGGATAATCAGTATGGAACCACGGGTAAGGGGTACTACGGGGACAGCTGGACATCAGTGTCTACCTCCACAGGAGGCGCGCAAATATCACCTCGATACGAGTTCCAAGCTCCCCACACGGACCTCCACAGTCTGGGTTTGCCCCTGGCCACGTACACCGTTTTCTCACGCAGCATGCACCAGTCCATGTTGGTTTCCCACAAGCTGAGCGAAGGAGGAGCGGGCGCACCCCACTTCTGAACGATGTCTCGCTTAGCTACTATGTTGCCCAAAGTGACCCATCGGGTCTGGGCAGCACTGTAGTCATTCGGGTCCCAAATGTTAAGTAGGCAGCGTCGGGCCTCCGCTGGTAGAGCCACACCAGTCACCTCCTTCATCACATCGTGCACACGCACCCAGTACCGAGCAACTTCAGGGCATTCCCATATAATGTGCATGAAGGTCGCAATCATACCGCACCCTCTCCGGCACGTACCATCCAATGAGAGCCCCATGTGAATAAGTCTGGGGCCTGTGACATACACTCTGTGCAATATCTTCAGCTGGACAAGGCGGAGCCGCGCCGATATGGCCACCTCCCTAGGGGAGGAGATCGCCGACTGCCACTCCTCATCGTCCACCTCTATGCCATCATTCACCCAGAGCTCCCTCAATCGCACCAGTAGGTCAGCACGCACGTTAATGAGCTTCTTGTAAGTCAGGGAGATAGCGCTGTCCGGCATATGGCCGTCCAGCACCCGGTCCTCCAGGGGCGATGATTCGGGAACCGTCTCCCCTTCCGAAATGTGGGAAGAGAGGGCATGTCTAAGCTGGGCATGTCGAAAGTATTCCGTCGCCCCCAATTGGAACTCAGACTGTAGTGCCTCAAATGACTTGATCCTTCCCCCAGCCATCATATCCCCAACCTTAGATATACCAATAATGTCCCACCTGTCAAAGCCCTTGGTATGCCACAGCTTCCCCAATATGTCTGAATCATACAGCGGAGTGGCCATGGTAATCTTATCCTGCCAGCCCAAGGTTTTAGTGACCGCCCGCCATAAGTGCACTACCGTTTTGGTGGGACCCGTCAACTTCCGATCCAGAGACCTGGAGTACAGCGCCCTGTAATAATTCCCGTCACTCATGAGCCACCGGTCCATGGCGTAGCCCGGGCTGGTTGCCGGGCCATAGAGGCCGTGATTGATTGCCGCTAATTGAGACGCCCAGTAGTAGCGTCGTATATCGGGCAAGGCGATGCCACCGTCATAGCACGGTATGGTCAGTTTAACCAGTGAGATCCGCGGTCTACCATCCCACAACAATGCTCGCTGCAAGGATTCGATCTCCCCAAAATATTTAGCCGGTACCGGGTCCTGGGTATTCTGAAGTGCATATAGGAAGCGCGGCAGCGCCATCATTTTGAACAGCGCTGCCCTGCCCATCAGGGAGATCGGTAGTTTTTTCCAGCCCTCAACGTCTCGGCGCAGCCGCTCCAGAGGCGGCAGCAAGTTATGAGAATACCGAGCTCGGGAGTTCCGCGACACGTAAATACCCAAATACCGAAAACCCTGTTGGGCTATTTGTGTAGAGCATCCACGGGGAAGGCGCGGAGTGTCTCCACACAGCGTGTAAAGTGAGGACTTGGACCAGTTGATAACCAGGCCCGAGTGAGTGCCAAAGGTCCCCAACAGGTCAAAAACCACTATGAGCGAGCGGCAGGGGGAGGTAAGGTATAGGAGGATATCATCCGCGTAAAGCGACACCCGGTCCTCGAATCCTGGTGACCACGTTATCCCAGCAATATCAGGGTGTGTCCTGATCCACGCCGCCAGAGGCTCAAGTGCCAAGGCGAACAGGAGCGGTGAAAGCGGACATCCCTGCCTAGTGCCTCTGTGCAATGCGAAGGAGGCTGACAACCGACCATTAACCACCACGTTAGCCAGTGGTGCCGAATACAGGAGCCGGACCCAGCCGATGTAAGAAGGTCCAAACCCCAACTTGGCCAGTACCGCCCATAAGTAGTTCCACTCCAACAAGTCGAAAGCCATAGTGGCGTCAAGCGAAGCAAGAACTGTGGGTTCACTAAGTAGGTGAGCCCGCGCCATAACCGCGTGAAGCCGTCTCAGGTTGAGTGCCGTATTACGGTGTGGTATGAATCCAGACTGGTCCGGGTGAACCAAGTCCGAGATCACCCCCACCAGCCGGTTGGCTAATAATTTGGCCAGAATCTTGGGTTCGGCATTCAAAAGTGAGATGGGTCGGTACGACCGGCAAAGATCGCGTGGTTTCCCCTCCTTATGTATCACCACAATGGTGGCGAGTCGTTGGTCAAGCGGGAGCTCACCGACTTCGCGGGCCTCAAGAAACATATCTAGTAAGGGTACGGCAAGCGTGTCGGCCTTGAGTTTATACAGCTCAACAGGAATGCCGTTGGGCCCCGGCGCCTTACCGGAGCGCAACGATCGGATCGCCAATGCCACCTCATCTACGGTCAGGTCCCGATCCATGTCATCCCGCTCTATATCTGAGAGGCGGGGAAGCTCGATGCTTTCCAGAAGGGAAGCCAAAGCAGATTCTGGTAAGGGGTTCGCAGATGCGTAGACCGCCTCAAAGTATTCCGCAAAGGACCCAACTATGGCAGCCGGGTCTGTCAGAGACAGTCCGTCATCACTCAGTATCTCCGGGACTACCCGGGACGCGAGCTCCCGTCTGTCAAGCCAAGCCAGAAGCTTACCGGCTTTGTCTCCCGAGTCATAGATCCTGCCCTGTTGTTCCCTGCTCAAGGCCTTCGCCGCGTCAGTAGCAGTGGCTCGGAGTTCAGACTGTTTAAGGGAGAGGGCGTGCAGTAGTTCGGGAGATGGATCCAGTGCGATCTGAGAATTCAATTCAGCAAGGTCGGACTCCAGCCGCACCACGTCCTCGTCCCGCCGTCGGCGGGCCTCCGCGATCAGAGAAAAGGCCTCGCCGCGAAGCACGGTTTTAAAGGCCTCCCAGAGGGAAACAGCAGAGTCCACCGAGCCTGTATTCTCGGCAAAGTACCGTTCTATAGCTTTAGCCAGGAGTGCCCTGGTTTTTGGGTCCCGAAAGTACCACGGATTAATAGGAGCCACTCGCGAAGTCACGGGTATCTGGAAATCGAAGGAAACCCACACCGGGGAGTGATCCGAAATGCCCCTAGCTAAGAGACGGGCGGTGGAAACAGACTGTGCCTGGGCCGCCGGGGTGAGGACGTAGTCTATACGAGACAGGCTGCCGTGGGCACCCGATAGAAAGGTATACTGACGCTGGGCAGGGTGTAGTAAACGCCAGCAATCAACCATCCCCATGGAGCTCAGGAAATCCGGGAGCCAGGACTGTGAAGCACGTAGGTCTCTGGATGGGAAGCGGTCCAAGTCCCCCGAAACCACAGAGTTAAAGTCACCACCCACGATTAACAATCCCTCGGGGAGACCTAAGATGGCGCCACCCAGATCTCGAAAAGTAGACTCCTGCAGCCCCGGGGGAACGTAAACTGAAACCAAAACCAACGTGCGTCCCTCCCATTTGCCCACCACCGCCACATATCGGCCCCTCTCATCAACAAGCGTAGACTCCACCTCCAAAGGGAGGGACATGCGCACCATGATGCCCACCCCTCTGGATCCCGAGGAGAACCCCGAATGTGCCACCATTTTGAACCCCCGTCTATTTAACGCTTTACACGCATGTCCCACGAGATGGGTCTCTTGCAAGAAAACAACATCTGGCGAACAACGTTTGATCAATTGCACTACAATCCCCCTTTTAATCCGGTCCCCTAACCCGTTCACGTTCCAGCTCAACAAGTTAAGAAGTTTACCCCCCATCATCAAGGACGTTCCGCCCCCTCTCCCCCACCCGTAATGGCGCCCACAATGGTATCACATCATTCCAATGAGACCTCAGCCAGGACAGAGAATGAAACAAAAAAGGAAGTAGAAAAAACACACCCCAACAACCCACCACCCTGCACCCCTGCATTAGACTAGAAGCCACCCCAACTAGCAGTGTGCCTGTCGCCCCTTAACTAATCTACAAGAAGCCCGCAGAGGAGAAAGGAGGCATCCTATCCCCCCCGTCATCCCCCATATTACTAACAAAGATAGTCAAACCAATAGCAGCAATGTCGGAAGCCGATGCCCTTTGCGGCCACCCAACTTTCAGAGAGTCAAAAGTCTGGGCTATCATTCCTGTGACTCCGCTCCTCCGGTGGTCTCCTCCGTCTGGTCCGTTGTGTCTGGTCGCTCTTGGGGCAGGGTATCAAGCCAGTGTCCCGCCGCATCCGGGAAGTCGAAGAAAAAGGTCCGGTGATTATGTTCGATGCGGAGTTTGGCCGGATAAAGCATTGAGTAGCGCAGGCCCAAGTCTCTTAGTCTTCTTTTTACCCCAGCAAAGCTCTGGCGTCGCTTCTGTACCGCCTGGGTAAAGTCCGGGAAAAAGTTTACGTCTGAGTTCTGGAAGCGCAGCGGGCCCGCGGTCCTTGATGCCTGCAGGATAGCGTCCCTGTCCCTATAGTTGAAAAGTCTTGCAATGATAGGGCGAGGGGAAGCGCCCAACTTCGGCGGCCCACCCGGTATTCTGTGGGCCCTCTCCACCGAAAAGAACTTACTCAGGCCCCCAGGTGCCAAGTTCTTAATCACTAGGTCCTCGACAAAGAGTTCGGCTGAGTCCTCCTCGGCCTTCTCCGGTACCCCAGTGATGCGTACATTTTGGCGTCGCGCACGACCCTCAAACTCGTCCAGTCGGCGCACCAGCAGTCCATTCGCCATTTTCAAGTCACGTACCTCGGTCTGGATGTCAGACACATCAGTGACCAGGCTCGATGTCTTGAGATCAAGTGATTTCACCCGGTCGTTGGTCTTTCCGAGGTCGGTCCTGATGAGGTTCAACTCGATCTTCAGAGAGTCGACCTTGCTGGACAGTGCCTCGTGGAGAGTGTGCATCTCCGTCTTCACCCCAGTTATCGCACCCATCACATCTCGAAGTGTAATCTCGGAGTCCTACGGGGATTCGTCCCTTATCGGGTCCTTAGTACGGCCCGCCAGTCCCGGTGATCCCTTAGACTGGGAAAATCGCTCCGGAATAGTGGATTGGGACTGGGTCGGCTTTCTGCTGACTCGTTGAGCCTTGCCTTTGTCCAGATCTCCTTTGCCCGCCATGTTGGCACGCACGAGCGGGGCGATCGAGAAGGATGAGGGAGCCTTGCGGCGTGCGCCCAGTATGTGCGATGGGGACTCCGAGTTCCGCCACTGAGGGCGCTTAGCAGTAGAGTTCCGATTCCAGGGGCAGGCACCGGGGACACCAAGCGTAGGCAGGGAGGCACCGTGTGGAGACACTGCTGTACCCCTCGACTGTCGCCAATGATGCGGGCGGAGTCTCCAGGGTTCCGTCGAGCCAACTAGGTCCAGGAATGTCGGATTTTCATTCCGAAAGCGGGTGCCACCTCAGGACCGGCTCAGCGATAGATTCCCACAATCGTGGGACAGGATGGGTGTCAGGATTATTGCGGAGGATCGGGAGGTCTTCGGAGCTCCGAGCTTACGCGGCCATCTTGGTTGCCCGTGAAGCTCCTCCTTATTGCATATACTTGTTTCTTTTGTTCCAGTTTTAGAAGCATATCCATCAATACATAAAGAAGGGCAAGGGAGTGTAAGCCTAAATAGGAGCATAATTGCAGTCTGATTCTGTGTCAGCCCCACTTACTTTGCTGCATTTTTATTATTTTGAATACTTTGTTGCTCAGCCATATGTTGCGCACAGAATGAAAAACTGGGCCATAACCACAAAAAGCACTGGCGTTGCCAATAGGTTTCGCATTTGGAAAGTTGGAGCTATTGGTTTTGTAAATGACATTTTATATTTATATATTGTTATTGACAATGCCAATAACGATATATAAATATAAAATGTCATTTACAAAACCAATAGCTCCAACTTTCCTACTGCGAGACCTATTGGCAACTCCAGTGCTTGTCTTCTATATTTCTCTTCTTCTGTGCCCTGTGCTGCCACTTTTGTACGTTGAAACGAAATGATACTACCGGCCCCTCGACTAAATCCTAAGGCCATTCTGTGTAAATCACTTTATGCTCCTGGGCCTCTGTTAGCCATGGAATGCTAAAATGCATGTAAAATAAAATACAACGCCCTCTCTAGGGAGGAAGAGCATAAAAGTAACTCATTTGACAAGATGGCGCTATCCAAGCTGTCTCTGTCACTCTTTCTTGTTGGCTGTTGTTTCAATTCCGCTCCTTATGTCCAGCTTGTTTCTATCTCCCAGCACCCCTACCTGTCTTCTAGCAATCTCATAACTATCGAAGAGATAAAGCACATAGCAGTCATGCTGTGTGCTCTTGTGCAGTTTTTGCCTGCGTTCACGGTGGCAGCCAAAAGTCAGTATTTAGCAGCAACACTGAGCGGCCACTCTCTGGCTTTGGCCCGCAGGACCTTTCCAGAGGTATAGGCCGTTTTTTGATCTCGCCGAGGCAACGCTTGCGCTGTATCTGCAGGACATGCTGTATTCAGGATATGGGCTTTAAAAACGCGGCCCATTTTCAAAGACTGCCCCCTGTTACATGTATTGTCACTAAGAGCTTGTGAGCACTATTTCTTTCTTTAAGTTGGAGCATGAGAGACCAGTGCTCCTGGTTTATAGAGCTCTGTTGTAAACAGAGCTGTAAATCTTGCTCTTATCTTGCCACATTTGCTGTGCATTCAAAGTCCGAGGTCTGTTTTGGCTGCAGCTGCCTCCTCCCCCTTCTTGCTTTTGAAATGCACGGCCTGATGTCACGGTCCCTGCCTTCCTATGGCTGCTGCCGCCTCTGTCTCAGAGCTCAACAAGCATTTGCAATGGAATAAATCTCACATGTGCATGAGTTTGAGCTATTGGCCTTGTAAATGACAATGCCTTTTATTTATGTTTTGAAAACCTGCCAGTGGTGCGTACTTATAGTTGTTGCTTACAAGAAACAAGGCTGGCACTAACTGTGCCTCTTTTACTGCCAACTGTGCTTCTCCTAAGCAATGACTATAAGTATAAAGTGCCAGTTTACACACCACTTACAGAATTTCAAAACACACAAATAAAAGGCATTGTCATTTACAATGCCAATAGCTCAAACTCTCACGAATGCGAGACCTATTGCATTGCAAATGCTTGTTTAGGAAAGTAAGCAAGCTAGTTTGGCGGAGAAGACCATGGCATAACATGAAACAGGGGACCCCTCTAAAAATACTTAAGGCCAGGGAAAAGAGGGGAAAAATGAGCAAAACACTAGAAAGTTCCCTCATGGCCTATATACTTTATACATTTGAACATTGTTCATATCCTTTTCTTAAACCTTCAAAACACAACAATGACACATATATTTTCCTGATTATACTTTTTCTTATTTATTTTTTTATCATCACTTTTTATCTCTTTCTTTCAACTTATTATATTCTTTTTTTCATTTTTTATAAATATAACATGTAAAAATGTAGTACATGGTTTATCTCAATTCCACATGATACATCAATTTGTCAATATTTCATTGCTACTATTTTAATACAACATTTGTTTTTCATTACAAAAACAGAATTGATTTCAAAAAGAGAAACATATATACCCCTGGTTATAGAATACCATAAATACTATCACACTACAATCACTCAGATTCATACACTTTCACTTTCACACCAGTCATATACTGCCATAACGAGAACCACAGAATGTTCAACAGGGTTCCACGCAGGGTCGACGCGCGTTTCGGTGGATTTGGTATATTACAACCACCTTCCTCAGGACCTGTGCAGATACTCACTCTTCACTTTCAAACACTAGGGGATCTGAAAACACATAGAAGAAAACACTGTTGTGTTTGTACAAAAAACAGCACGAATATAGGGCATTTTATATCTATCAAACTGATGTGGTTGGAACCAGTATGGACACACATCTATCACAATAGGGGGGATACACCAATCTCATACTAATTTATCATTATATGCACCAAGACGTCAAAAAACAAAATACTTTTTTTTCAAAAGACTATCCCCGTGTCTAGAAACATAGTAACAATCATGCAAGTAAGAATAGCCGTCACCAAGAATTTTAAAGAGAAAACCCATGTGAAAGAAAAACTCTTTATAAAGAATCAAGGAATGAAAAAGATAAGAAAAGAGAAATAAATGTTTTTATACTGTATGTATACCAGTTTACTTACAAAGCACTATAGTTTATATAAAATCCATATTAAAACTCCAGTTTTAGATCAAATACTGTCGTCCGACAATATCATCCAAAAGTAGTCACTCTGTTATCCTATAAATAGAGGAGCATTCTATATAAGGACCATACTGAGAACACCACAAAGGAAACTATTACCTAATATCTAGTTCCTTTAATTATATTGGTAGGTATCTTCTTGGGCCATTCAGGGCAGATAGGTAAACAAACACGAAATTCTGTGGGAAAGACAGCGTCCAATAATTAGATATGATCCATTGGACCGGCAGTTATAATGTAATCCGAGTAGTAATGACACATACTAACTTTCATATAATCTCTCATATGTTTTCAAAAACGATTTTTCTTCCGCCATTAAGTGCAGTCTTCAGAGTATCTGGCACCGATATATAGGTTGCCTGTAATGCCTAAAAAAACACATAGACTCACATTGTGATGCGTGTGAATTACACTGTCTTCAGTGTTCTTGATAAGCGTCCCAGCCTATGCCAAACTTCTTACTCGCAAAAGTATATTAACCCTGTCAGTTCGTATAAATTAGGCCAACATACATCATAAGTGGCCACTGAGCATACTAAAGATTCTTTACTATTGCCAAACGAGTTACGAGTTATGACAATGACTATTGTTTTTTACCTAGGTACACAAGAGAATCCGATATTCCGCGCTGGGACAGTTACCCTCCCATGTTTTTTTTAAAAACACCCATGCAGGTCCCGTATTAAAGTAGCGACCAATATGCCACTAGGCATCATTCGGTTCTCACCTTGGTTCCCGGAAAGCATAGTTCCTGCATCCACACTGCCCGATGAGTCCCACGAAACGAAAAAATTGTGGGCTCCAAACTTTTTAAATCCTGGCGTGGCGCGAAAAAGTCTTGTATCCTGACAAATCAGGTGATCCCCAGTAACAGTGGTAGATAGTAAACATTAACGAAGGGTTACCTTAACCATTGTTATAGCAGGCGCCATCTTGAAACTCCCAAGAGACCATATATCAGGAGAGGAAGTGTATATACCTCACAACAATAAATGAAGTTTTAATTACAAAAAAGAAAAGAATATCAATTGGTTTTAACTTAGACAATGTTGAGTACCTGTATAGATCAAAACCGGAATATCCAGTCATTGGATTCGTACATGTACATCAATCTCGCGATACCACATGGCGAAAATTCTAATTCAATCATGGACCTAAATGAAGGATTGCATACTTGTTTGGTCACGAGGACGCCATCTCAAAACACCTCATTGATAGTATTTCAAATCCATTTGTGCCCTTTACCATCAGGGAAAGGGGATTGCAATAATACAAAAATGATTTGATTTAACACTAAAACCAATTAACATATATTCAAGTCAACGCCACCAAACGATGTAAGTACGGTGGCCCATATATGTAAGATCACATGATCAAGAAATGATGACGGTTCTTAATGTCTAATAGCCATAGACAAAGGCTACCAAGTCTCCTCATTATAAGGAACGCAGTCCTAGAACTCAACAATAATCATATGTTGAATCAAAATACTGCACCCAATTGAGAACAAAGAAAGATAATTTCACAAAGAGGGTTGATACATATTGAGGTAATAAAAATACAATCAAAAAAGGTTGCATGTATACAAAAAGGTAATTGTGTTTCTAGAGTGTGTGATCCTAACATCACACTAGAACATACAGATATCTAATATAAGAACCGCATTTCAATGTGGATTAGAGGCGCTCTAATTTACTTGACCAATAATCGTCAAAGACGCTAAAAAAATGGCTAGCATCCAATAATGACGAGGTTAGAAAAGTGCTTTACACAATTAAAATACTGCGTGTGTGCGAAGGATCAAAATTTGGTACATCATCATGGTGTTATCAGGTTTTGGTCACATACTAGGCTATATCCTCATTCAGCCCTTTGCGTATGCAATCCAAATGGAAGATCTAAAAGGTCTCACATTTCTTGCGAGTTGTTTCAGCAAGTTGACTCATTCTGGTTTAGATTTTCTCTAATATACACCACTTAAGATCAGATTCATGATGGTGGGTATCTTAAAAGTGTTGTACCAATGGAGCGGGGATTTTTTCCGTACTTATAGCAGACTTGTGTTCGCTAAAACGAAGTTGAACCTCACGGCCTGTCTCCCCTATATATGCCAGCCTACAAAGGCAAAGGAGTACATATACAATGTTGCTACTCTTACAATTAGTGAGAAACCTCAACTTCACATTGATGTTATTGTAGCAAAAGGAATCTGTCACCAGGGCCGCATCACAAGCATGGCATGAGCCACATCTATGGTTTCCAAGTATCACCGGAAGACCGGTAATAGTCATTGGATTTTCAGATAGGTTGGGTTTATTTCTCGTGTGAACCAACAGATCCCTGAGGTTCTGGTTTCTCCGATAGGCTATCAGTGGTTGAGGAGCTGAGTATCTTTGTCATCTGTGTTTAAAATTCTCCAATTTCTGTTAATCACATTTTTCATTTTGAATTTCAGAGCAAAGTGATTAATCACACAGGTGACTTTACAATGTGGTTTCCGTTTTGTTCCTTTCAGTAGTGCCTCTCTATCATAGTATTTGGCTCTTTTGTAAGCCTGACGTACAAGACGATGAGGATACCCTCGATTTACAAGCCTTTTCTTAAGTGCATCACCATGCACATGGAAGTCAACCATATTCGTACAATTCCGTCAAATACGGAGAAATTCCCCAAAGGGGATAGAATCTTTTTGACAATTGAGGTGAAAACTCCCAAATTGCAATATGGTGTTCTTTGCTTCTGTTTTCTATAAAGACTGACCTGTAGGCTGCAACTCCCACCATCAATCATGATGTCCAGAAATTCTACCTTACTAGAACTATAGTTTGCAGTGAATTTAATATTCTTGTCGCTTGCATTTAACCACAGCATGTATTCTTGCAATTGCATCTCATCACCCTTCCATAAAAAAAAATATCATCAATGAAACGGCTCCATATAAAAATATTCTCAAAAAATGGAGCCGCCTCATTAAAAACATTCCTAAGTTCCCACTCTCCCATGTATGTGTTCGCCACACTGGGGGCACAGGAAACCCCCATGCTCGTGCCCTTAATTTGTTTATAGAGGGACCCATTGAAATCAAAAAAGTTGTTCAAGAGGACAACTTCCAGGCATTGCAATATAAAACCGCCCAGACTATTGCTAGGATACCTGTGTAGGAGTGATGCCCCTGCCCGTAACGCTTGACATTGAGGAATGTTGGTGTACAACGCCTCAATGTCAAGCGTTACTAAGATGTCTGTTTCCGGATTAAATGGCATTTCCTCTATTTTGATAATTATGTCTCCAGTATCTCGGATAAATGAGGCATACTTCTGAGTCAGTGGGCATAAAAATGAATCCACATATTTTGAAGTGGCTCTGTACTAGAACCTATTGTTGAAATAATCGGTCGCATGGGGGAATGTCTTTCATCTTTATGCGATTTAGGGAGACCATACAGTGCCGGTGTTATGGGACATGTTTTGTTCAGGAAGGTATACTCATCATCGCAGAAATAACCTTCCCTCAGGGATTTTTGTGTCATGTCACGGATCAATACATTCAATCTTGTAAGCTCTCTAGGCTGTGCTGGTCTGTAATGTTAAGCTCTTGATAACATCTCTAGCATCTTTTAGTCATATTCCATATTAAAAAATAGTTATACCCCCACCCTTATCACAGGGTTTAATCACTATGTCTGAATCGGTTTCAATTTTTTTCAAGGCTATGTTCTCAGTTTTCGAAAATTAAACCGCGGTTTATTAGAGCCTTTCAAAAGACGAGCAATATCCTTTAATACATGTTGCTCAAAAATATGAAC
This sequence comes from Lissotriton vulgaris, assembly GCF_964263255.1. NCBI lineage: Eukaryota > Metazoa > Chordata > Amphibia > Caudata > Salamandridae > Lissotriton > Lissotriton vulgaris. The sequence goes on from NW_028253116.1 coordinate 120,862, forward strand.
TTCGGGTCCTACCATGTCCAGTGTAGGGGTAAAGGTGGAAGGAGGTTTACAATTTGATAAGTTGTCCTCAATCTGACCTTTCTAAAGAAGGCAAATAAGTCTTCATGGAGCTTGAATTTATTGAGTGGGGTGCATGGAACAAATGATAAACCACAACTCAATAAGGAAGACTCTTCTACACTAAAAGTTGTAGACAATAAATTGTAGATTGGTAGTGTATCCTCACATCTTTCAGTGTCTGTAGTAGTTACATTATCTACCACCAGTATTGCTTGTTTCGAGTTTTGACATACAACTGTTGAGGTTGTGGGCTCATCTGATGATGTCCCCGTCTGTCTTGTTGCCAGCGAACATTCCTTCCTCTGTACTGGCCCCTTGGTAAAAAACCCCGGCCATGAGAGAACATTTTTTGTATTAAAATAGTCCCAATGAAATATTGACAAATTGATGTACCATGTGGAATTGAGATAAACCATGTACTGCATTTTTACATGTTATATTTATAAAAAAAATGTTACAAAGAATATAATAAGTTGAAAGTAAGACATAAAATGTAAATGATAAAATAAGTAAATAAGAAAAAGTATAATCAGGAAAGTATATGTGTCATTGTTGTGTTTTGAAGGTTTAAGAAAAGGATATGAACAATGTTCTAATGTATAAAGTATATAGGCTATGAGGGAACTTTCTAGTGTTGAAGACCATGGCATAGACATGTAAGGGCTTTCTGATAAAGGATGGAATATAATTGTGGGTTCTGGACAGCTCACGTGGCATCCTGAGTCTGTCGGAGCCAGCGTCAATGCAGTTATTACTTCTGTCCAACCTTATGCTGAGAGCTCTGATTTCAAATGATTATCTACTACTCAAATCCTGAAATGTTACTAGAGAGAATGAGGACAGTAAGCAAGGCGTAAGAATATTAAACTTCGTATCTCATGTTCTTCCTATCTCTAGATTTCCACATTTCTTCATTTTCCCATAAGGCAAACAGAAACTCAAAAATTGATACGTTTATAATTAGGAAGCGAAAAGCTGGTGAAGATGGTGTTTGCCAAGAACAAAATGTAGCAGCTATTGAGCAAAGTACCCAAGAATCAATTGAGCGGTCTGTCTCAGTACGTAAAAAATGTGCAGGGAAAATCTCAAATCCTCATTTATATAATAAAGCTTATATGTTTCTGCCGTCTGCTCGCGTATTTTGCTGTTTTTCCTTGTTTTGCCCGTAATTTGTGCTTGTCTGTTTCTGCCGTCTGCTCGCGTATTTTGCTGTTTTTCCTTGTTTTGCCCGTAATTTGTGCTTGTCTGTTTCTGCCGTCTGCTCGCGTATTTTGCCGTTTTTATTTGTTTTGCCCTAAATTTGTGCCTGTTAATTTCTTTGTATCCCCTGTGCCGTGTCCAGTTTCCTTCCTGATTGGCCGCCTACCTCGCCGCCCTCCGCTCTCGCTTCCCGCCACCGCCATTGGCCCCGCCCCTTTTTCTCTTCTGTTCCCTCCCCGCTCCCGCCTCCCAGCTGCTCCGCCCACCCGCGCACTTCGCCTTAAATGGCGACCGTGCGGACGCGCAGCGGTCACGCGCAGCGGGCGCGCCGATTGTGCGCCGAAGGCGCGCCAAAGGTAAGCCCGTCTACGCCCGTCCGCGACCGGATCGCGACCAGCGCCAGGACCCCTGACCCACGAAGACCCCGACCGACCCGCCTGACGTACTCCGCCGCCACCCTCACCGCTCTCAACACCGGCCGACTCCCAGAATGCCATCAAGCCTCTCCACGACGTACCCACGGACCCTTCAGCTGCCACGCCTGCAAGTTCACCTGCATCCGGACCTGCCTCGCACCAGCACCCACCAAGCCGAACACCAGCAGTACCCACCTCAAGTGCATCCTGCTCAACACCCGCTCCATCCACAGACATGCCATCGAACTCTGGAACCTCCTCGACACCACAGCTCCAGACGTTGCCTTCCTCACGGAGACCTGGATGAACGCCTCTTCAGCTCCCGACATCGCCATCGCCATCCCAGAGGGCTACAAGATCGTCCGGAGGGACCGAAACGCCAACCAGATGGGAGGAGGCATCGCCATCATCCACAGGAGCACCATCCGTCTCACGACCAGCACCGACAACTCCCTGACCACCGCCGAACACCTGCATTTCCAGATCCACACCAACCCGAACACCACCCTCAGAGGCACCCTGATCTACCGACCCCCTGGACCACGCACACAATTCAGCGAGGACATCGCCGACTTCGTCAGCCCACATGCCCTCCCCTCCGCTGACTACATCCTCCTGGGAGACCTCAACTTCCATCTGGAGAACAACAACGACCGCAACACCAGCACCCTGCTCGACAACCTCACCAACCTGGGACTCAAGCAACTGGTGTCCACCCCCACCCACCTCGCCGGACACACACTCGACGCTGTCTTCTCATCCAGCAAGGACATCAACTTCAGCCACACCACAGAGCTTCAATGGACGGACCACAGCTGCGTCCACTTCACCTTCAAGAAAACAACGACCCACCACCACCAGCAACAGACCGCCCGCAGAAGCTGGAACAAGATCACAGCAGACCAGCTCGCCACCTCCCTGAGCCAGCACCCTCCTGCCAGCTCAGCGAACCCCAGCCAGGCCGCCGACAACCTCACGAAGTGGATCAGCAACTGCGCGGACGAACTCGCCCCACTGAGGACCCCGCCCAGCAGACCCGGCAGCAAGAAAGCCCCATGGTTCACCGACGAACTCAAGAGCTCCAAGAAGAACTGCCGAGCCCTCGAGAAAGTATGGAGAAGGGAACCGACACCGGACAACAGGACCTCCTTCAAACTTGCCACCCGGAAACACCACCAGCTGATCCGCGCCGCCAAGAAAACAGCATTCAAGGACCGGTTGGACAACAACGCACACAACTGCAAGGAACTCTTCAACATCGTCAAAGAGCTTTCCAACCCCAGCGCAGGAAACAACGACATCACCCCATCGCAAGACCTCTGCAACTCCCTGGCTTCATACTTCCACAACAAGATCGCGGACATACACAACAGCTTCAACAACCAACCAACGCACACCATGACCGAACAACCACCCCCCACCACCACCCTCCACGCCTGGACCCCGATCAGCACCGAAGACACCATCCGCACGATGAACTCCATCCACTCCGGATCACCGACCGACCCCTGCCCTCACCACGTCTTCAACAAAGCCGACGCTGTCATCGCACCCCACCTGCGAGACATCATCAACACATCCCTCGACACCACCATCTTCCCCGAGAGCTGGAAACACGCCGAACTCAGCGCCCTACTCAAGAAACCAACAGCGGACCCCACCGACCTCAAGAATTACCGCCCCATCTCGCTCCTCCCGTTTCCAGCCAAAGTCATCGAGAAGACCGTCAACAAGCAGATGGCCGCTTTCCTCGAGACGAACGGATCCCTCGACCCCTCACAGTCCGGCTTCCGAGCCAACCACAGCACCGAGACCGCCCTCATCGCCGCCACCGACGACATCCGAGCCCTGATGGACAATGGAGAAACAGCGGCCCTCATCCTCCTAGACCTCTCCGCGGCATTCGACACGGTCTGCCACCGCACCCTAGTACGGCGCCTCAGCAACGTCGGAATCCAGGACAAGGCGCTGGAGTGGATCACCTCCTTCCTCGACGGGAGAACACAGAGAGTCCGCCTACCACCGTACAAGTCAGAGGCCACCGAAGTCATCTGCGGCGTCCCCCAAGGATCATCTCTGAGCCCCACCCTCTTCAACGTCTACATGAGCCCCCTCGCGGCTATCGTACGCAAACACAGCCTCAGCATAATCTCCTACGCCGACGACACCCGGCTGATCCTCTCCCTGACTAACGACCCCGCCGCCGCCAGAGCCAACCTGCACGAAGGGATGAAAGAGGTAGCCGAGTGGATGACGACCAGCCGCCTGAAACTGAACTCAGACAAGACGGAGGTCCTCATCCTGGGCTCCTCTCCCTCCGCCTGGGACGACTCCTGGTGGCCTCCCGCCCTGGGCACCGCACCCAAACCGACAGACCATGCACGCAACCTGGGCTTCATCCTGGACTCCTCCCTCTCCATGACCAGGCAAGTCAACAACGTCTCCTCGGCATGCTTCAACATCCTACGCATGCTACGGAAGATCTTCTGGTGGATCCCCACCGAGACCAGGAAGACCGTCACCCAGGCCCTCGTCACCAGCCGACTGGACTACGGCAACGCCCTCTACGCCGGGACCACCGCCAAGCTCCAGAAGAGACTCCAGCGGATCCAGAACGCCTCAGCCAGACTCATCCTCGACATCCCACGAACCAGCCACATCTCCGGACATCTGCGAGACCTTCACTGGCTCCCCGTCAACAAAAGAATCACCTTCCGCCTCCTCACCCACGCACACAAAGCCCTACACGACCAAGGCCCGAGCTACCTCAACAGCCGAGTCAACTTCTACGCTCCCAAACGCCACCTCCGATCAGCCAACCACGCCCTCGCCGCCGTCCCCCGCATCCGAAGAGCGACTACAGGAGGAAGGTCCTTCTCCCACCTGGCCGCCAAGACCTGGAACTCCCTCCCGACCGACCTGCGCCTGACCCAAGACCACCTCTCCTTCAGGAAGAAGCTGAAGACCTGGCTGTTCGAGCAGTAGCGGCCCCCCCCCCCCCCCCCCCCAGCGCCTTGAGACCCCACGGGTATGTAGCGCGCTTTATAAGTGTCACTGATTGATTGATATGTAACTGGGGTTCATATTTTCTGGTAATGAAAATCCTCCTAGTCCCAGGTGTTTAGTTTGTGAGGAAATACTTGCAAATTAAAGTATAGTACCAAATAAATTAAAATGGCATTTTACCACAAAACACAGCCATTTGTCAGAAAAAACATTAGAATAATTTGAGCTTTCTAAATCTATAAAGAAGCAGTCTGCATCATTCACAAAGATAATGAAAACATGAGAGAAAGCTCTAGAGGCAAGTTACTTGGTTGCTCTAATAATTGCCAGAAACAAGGAACCACACACTGTTGCGGAAACCACCAAAAAGCAATCTTGCTGTGCTATTGTTCGAACAATGTTTGGGCCAGAATTTGTGATAGAGGTTAATAAAATCCCTTTGGCAGATTACACAATTGGAAGACGTATTCAAGATATGTCTGCTAACGTAAAGCTGCAAATGAAGGATATTTTCCAAGACAATAATATGGTCTTTACATTGCAATTGGACGAATCAACAGATGTCAGTAGGTTAGCTCAATTACTTGGTTTCATACGTTTCATTCATAGTGACAGAATTATTGAGCAATACCTGTGTTGCCTAGAACTTCCATTGAGAACTAGAGGTGAGGATATATTAAAAACTTTGGATTGCTTCATGAAGGAAAATAATTTGAGCTGGTTAAATTGTGTCGGGATATGCACAGATGGTGCACCCTCAAAGGTTGGCTCAACAAAAGGTTTTATAGCTTTAGCAAAGAAAGAAAATGAAAATATCATATTTACTCATTGCTTTTTACATCACGAGGCACTAGTCGCAGAAAAGTTATGGACAAAGTGATTCAAATGGTCAATTACATTAAAATCAGACCTCTTGAATCACAAATATTTATTCATATTTGTGAACAAATGGGGGCAAGATTTAAAAAGCTCCTACTGCACACAGACGTTTGTTGGCTCTCAAGAGGTTGCGTGCTTTGTCGTGTATACGAATTGCGGGAAATGATACTTAAAATTTTTTAGGAAAATCAGCAAGACGAATTCTGCGATCTAATTCTAAACAAACTTTGGTGCACAAAATTGGCATATCTTGCTGACATATTTGAAAATTTGAATACAATTAACACCAGTCTGCAAGGAATAGGAGAAAATATTTTAACCGCAGTAGATACATTTTGTGCTTTGAGAGACAAAATACATATTTGGGAAAGGAAAGTGAAAGAAGGCAGTTTTTAAATGTTTTCCAAAACTGATGAGTGCCTTCTAAAAAATGAGATCAGCCCGCTGATTGTTGACCATTTAACATGGCTCGGAGAGAAAGGTTATCATTACTTCCCAAATGTTGAAATCCAAGACTATGATTGGATCAGAAATCCATTTCTTTGAACTGCATCTGGGAACTTTTCAATAACTGAAGAAAAAGAATTAGTTGAAATAAAAAATGATCGAAGTATGTTCATGATGCATGCAGAGAGTGATTTAGACAGCTTTTGGATTCGTGTTACAAAAATGCCTCCAAACATAGGTAAAAAAGTGTCAAATATTCTCTTGCAGTTTTCTACTACATACATTTGTGAAGTATCCTTTTCAGCGATGACAAGCTTAAAGACACTGAAACGTGGATGCTTGAAAATGCTTGATGTTGAAATGCGAGTGTCTTTATCAAATATTCAACTAAATATTGACCAGCTGTGTACATCCTATCAGCCTCATATATCTCCATAAAATAGTAAGACAAGTGCTGTTGTTTTTATTAAATTTTTGGGGCTATGAGAGACAAAAGAGCAATTTGGAAAAGCAAAGTGAAAGAAGGACAATTTGAAATGTTTTCCAAAACTGCTGAGCGACCGCTGAAATGTGATATCAGCCCCCTGATTGCTGACCACTTAACATTGCTCAGAGAGAATCTTCATCATTACTTCCCAAATTTTGAAATCAAAGACTATGATTGCATCAGAAATCCATTTCTTTCAACTGCAACTGGGAACTTTTTCACTTTCTGAAGAAGAATTAGCTGAAATAAAACATGACACTGAAATGTGGTAGCTTGAAAATGCTTAATGACGAAATGCGAGTGTCTTTATCTAATATTCCGACAAATATTGACCACCCGTATTCATACTGTTCACCTCATTCATCTCAATAAAATAGTAAGTCCTGTTGTTTTTATTCAAAGTTTTTCAATCTTGCACATATTTAGATATTGTTACTCATAAAGGACAACAAGTTTTGGAAAAGTATGTGTTTTATATTACAAATCATATATATATTGTTTAAATCAATGAAAGGTTTTCGTGAGATATGTTGGGTCCCCATACATTTTCATATTTACAATTTATATGCCATATATGGTAGGTAAGTAGTATTACTTTTATTTGATTTCGTTAAAAATCATAAAAGCATGGAAAAAACACATATTACATAATAATGATCTAAGATAAAAGTCTATAATATGCAAACAAGTAAAAACATTACCCTATCATAAGCTTTGGTCGCAACGACAATTAAAACAAAAATATTGTAATCTATACAAATTGTAAGAAGTTCATTGCAGTTCAATATGAAAAGAGCGATATTTGATGTCAGTGCAGAAAGGGAGTGACCAAACAGACATATACCTTTGCCATGTGGACTATTATGTTTTTTTGTCCAATTTTTTAGCTGCTATTTTCCAAAAGGTGATGGCTCGACATGACAGCTGAATAGACAGCCCACCAAGGCATTGTATCACTCCATCTCTGCACGACCTCAATTGATGTTTCCTAAAAATCTCACGGAGGACTATTTTTTGAGGTACTAATAGCAAGGGGCAGATGCATTAAAGGTGTAATAATGACTCTTCTCCTTGTTTACAAAGGCAACATTCTTTAGTGGGCCATGTAGACTTCCATTTCGGGGTTAGATCCTTTGTTTGGAATGAACCCAGCCGGAACAGCGTCAAAAAGTGCTTTTTGTAATGCGAGAATTGTTCAGACAAGTACGGTTGGGGTTTCAGAAACTGATATGATTAAATCACTGCCCATGCATGATTTTTCTTAGCGAAGTTCGTTTAATTGCGCTGTTTACCATATTTTTGAACCCGGAATATGATGTTATTGTTATCTCTTCAAGATGTAGATCAACGAGTGATTCTTTTAGGACTGCAACAATAGAGTTTTTTTGCCTCGCTTGCTTTTCGATTTCTTCCCAACAGAAGTGGGCTAAAGTGTTGTCTTCCGCTTGCCTCATCCACCAGTAATAAATTTACCATCGCCCACTGTCTGGCAGGTTTCTGGCTTTTCAGTCCGTATTCCAGTCAAACTTGTGCCTGAGAGATGTGCCGAGGAATTAAAAACAGACGCTTAAAAAAACTCGATTGGGCTAGGTTTAAGGCGGCTGCATCTTTTGTATTCATAATTTCCGACCCATATGATATTGAGGGTAAAACCTTTGCTGCAATTATCTTAAGCAACTGACCTGTTGGACAACCTTTTAGCTTCTACTGTAAAATTTTGAAAGCATAAAGGAGTTGTTTTGCTCTAATATTCCCTTGGTCCAAGTGTTGCTTATATTTAAGAGTATGGTCAAGTTGGAACCCTAGGTATTTGTATGAGTCCACTTGAGATATGGGTTTTTCCTCCTGTTTCCAGGTGAATTTCCCCTTTGACCCTATTTTGTGATGACTACTAAAGCATAATACCTTAGTTTTCTTAAGGTTTATTATTAATTGAGCAGAAGTGATATAAGATCTTAGTTGGGTCATCGATCGCTGCAGGCCTATTGGTGTTTGTGCTAGGAGCATGATATCATCTGCGTATTGAAGGTTCCTGATTGATGTTTTGCCTAATTTTGGGGAGTCGATTTGCACTTGTTGGAGGTACTTGTCAAGATCGGCTGTGTAGATGTTAAATAAACAGGGGGCCAACACACATCCCTGTTTTAACCCGTTTAATGTTGGGATCTTGTTTGTTATGGTGCGGCCCTCTCCTTTCCTTATCTGCACCCACGTGTTTGAGTAAAGATTGATTCTTGCCTCCAAAAGTTTAGGTAGTGCCCCCCAGCTTTGCATTTTGGCCCACAACTTATTTCCCAGGACCTTGTTGAAGGATGCTTTAAGGTCAATGAAGCAAGCGTACAAGGTTCGATATTTCATGTAAGTTGATTGGCTAGAAGTGTCACAGCAGAAATATTGGTAAGTGTGCCCATTCCGGCCCCGAATCCAGTTTGAGTGTTTGGTATCAGGTTTATGCGATTGACTCAATCCTCTAGATCTGCCAAGAGATTTGAAGCATATATCTTGGCCTCCACATCAATCAGTGCAATCATTCTATAGTTCGCAGGGTCTTAACGTGAACCCGTTTTGTATATGGGATTTAAAATGCTTCCTCGCCAGGAATCAGGGATCAAGCCAGTTGCTAACGCGTGCGTAAACAATGGAGTTAGAATACCAGTCCAAAATGAGGGGTCATATATGTATTTGTCCTTATCTCTTATATCCAGTTAATTTTACCTCAAAGTGCTGAATGAAAAAACATATGACTCGTCTTATTTTCTGTTGCCTTTTGGTGCACTGCGATGAGGAAAGCGGTCCCACCTGAGTTCAATGCGCAGAGACCAGCTGATAAGTTGCCTGATTGTTTTACCAATTGCAATTCCAGGTCTCCTTTTGTTTTGGGGAAGGGTATCTTGAGAATGGATGCAATTTTTTCTCTCTGGGGTGAAATTGAGATTTCCAAATTAAATGCCCTAAGTATTGTACCTCTTTAGTGAGGGCTGGGCCTTGTTGCGTGCATTGCTATGTTACCATAGGCTTATAAGAAGTTTAAATGCCATTTTACCTTTTCGCTGCTTTTGCACACAACACTACACATAAATGTTGTCGTAAGTTAGGCTGCGTAAAATGCTTCACATGAGAATGGCTTGTTTTTTACCATCTCGAGACTTACATCGAGACTCTAGTCAGCACACAGTATTCTAAAGCCTACAAGGTTATCATAACAAGGTAGCTGTTGTTCGGGCTGATCGTCTCACGTTTTAGCCCTAACATACATGCAGCTGCAGCCAACGTGATTCTGGCGCCTTTAATAATGCACTGCAAGCATGATTTCAGGCACTTGGAAGACTCCCGTTTTTCCAGAGAGACAGAGTGCTTTTGCAGATCCTGATGTGATACATTCCTGCTGATCCTAGAGGTATGGGGTCCCCCGCACAAGCCTAAGAGACCTTCTATATTTTATACAACATAGTTCTACATCTAGGGAGAGTGTTATACTAGGCACTATAAGACCTGTTTTCACCATCATTGTAATATGATTTCTCCTTTTGTGTTTTATGGATTTGTAACAATGCTGACCATATTATTTCTGGTTGTATGTCTGCTTATGTTAGCAAAAATACTGCATCTTAGAGCACGTCGTTAAAATAAATATTTTAACTTTGCCCCTGTCTCTTTTTACTCCTGTTGTGGACTGGTATGAGAGTATAACGAAAGAGTGGTCTTGCTTCCCACCATTCCTGAGTATAACCTAAGTTGCATGTTCTGGGTTGTCTAATCATTGGTTCCTTTGCTATAGGATGAAGAGCTAATGTGACACTGATGCTAGATGGTTAGGGTTTCTAGGCACTGAGGTGAGTTTTTTGGTACACCACAATTCACTGAGGTCCTGGGTCTCTGTGCACAGTTCTGTGTAGGAGCAGAATCCAGGCAACACCTTTTCTAGTGGCTAAGTGGATTTTTACCAGATTGACCTTGAGACCCATGGAGCCTAAGGAGTCCAAAACATTACATACGGTTGTATGACAGAGACAGTCATGGCTGAACCACGCATGCCTCTACAACGCGGTTCCAACCTCAAATGTGACTTAACCATGCATTTGTTTACTATGCATGCCTTTACAGCGATCTTTGTTGCAAAGGTATGACTGCTAAAGGAATATGTGTGGTAAATTCAAAACTAGACTATCCCAGCTACCAGCCCATCCACTAGCTCCACTCAGAACCACAAGATGAGCAATCCCATAGGCCCCAATGCAGGCGATTTGCTATTTCCAAACTAGGTCAAAACCACCCTTACTGTGGATCGATTTTCCCCAAAATGTTCATACACGCAGTAGGCATTCCCAACCCTCAGAAGCTGCATCACCCGAGCAACTGAAACCACCCCAAAAGTATTTTTCAAGAACCTCCAAAATGAGCCCATTGGATAAAATTGGACACCAGCATCTCAGAAACAATTGCGTCCGATCCTTTGCAAACTTGGAGGGACACAAGACCCACTTGTCCCCAAATACCTACCAAGCTGCATCCCGATCGATTCACGGGAATGGGTATGACTTTTGACCTAAAAAACCCCACCTGCACCCATTCAAAAACAAGCAAAATTCAGCCAAAACAAGTAAAAAACCAAATTTCAGCCAAACCTTGCTAACTCCTATATGAGCAAAAGTGAAATGGTCCCTGCGTCCTAACTCGAGGAGCCCTAGCCCAAACCAACCCTAATCCCTAAAAACTACCCTGACAACCCTGCTCTGTGCCTTAAACCCCCCCCCCAAAACCAACTACTTCACCCCCAAACCTGACCCCAGCCCCTCTACCTGTCCGCGTTGACCTTTCTTTCTTAACGCTTCCGGTTCATCTCCCTGCCTATCGGACATTCAGACCGCGCACTGCCTTAACCTTGCATATGCGTGGTTAATGCAAGCATGGTTCCGCTTGCAGGTAAACAACATGCATGTCTCAGACCGCGTTGCTAAGGCAGTTACCATTGCATACGTGTGGTAGATGTGTTTACCATGAGGGACTGTATATAACAATGTCATTAATGTAGGCAGTACCTTCCACTTCAGGAGCCCCTTCAGCGACGACACTCTGATGACAGTCGGTGTCCAAGAGAGCCACAATGGGATCCTCTTTCACTTTCATTGTATTGTATTGTAATTGCATTTATATAGCGCTTACTACCCCGATGAAGCGTCAAATCGCTTTTTCGGCGAGTAGCACGCTACTCCAGGACCCATAGAGGATTAATGTTGAATTAGTATAGTGAAACATGCAAGTACATTTTAAGTAGTGCATAGGGTAGTCAGTTATTTGGATTCGGAAGGATAGTAGAAGGATAGAGTAGGGAAATAAAGGTTTGTATTTATATAGAGCTTGTCACCCATGATGGGGTGTTGAAGCACGCTTCTCCAGAAACCCATAAAAGATTAGTAGTGAATTAGTATGGTGAAATATGAAAGTAATTTGAGTGGTGGATATTAGTCAGTTATTTGGAGTGAGAAGGATAGTGGAGGGATAGAAGGGGAAGAAAGGTTTGCATTGATGTAGCGCTTGTTACCCCTGATGGGTGTTGAAGCGCTTTTCTGGTGAGTAGCACGCTACTCCGGAACCCATAAAGCATTAGTGTTCAAAATTAGTATAGTGAAATATGAAGTAATTTGAGTGGTGCATATGTTATTAAGTTATGTGGATAGAGGAGGGTAGGTGGTGGGATAGTAGAGGGAAAGAAGTTTGTATTTATATAGCTTTTGCTATCCCTAATGGGGTTTTAAAGTGCTTTTTTGGCGAGTAGCACGCTACTCTGGAACCCATACGGATTAGCATTGAATTAGTATGGTGAAACATGAAATTATTTTGAGTGGTGGATATGAAAGTCATTTATTTGGATAGAGAAGGGTAGGCAGCGGGAAAGAAGAGGGAAAGAGGTTTGTATTTATATAGCGCTTCTTACCCTGATGGGGTGTTGAAACGCTTCATTGGCAAGTAGCACGCTACTCTGGAACCTATAAAGGATTAGTGGTGAATTATTCTAGTGGAATATGGAATTTGAGAAGTGAACATGTTTGTCTGTTATTTTAATTGAAAAGGATAGTGGTGGGATAGTCAAGGGTTTTTTGTGAGGTCATAGCAGTAGGAGGAGGCTTTTGGATGAGTAAAAGGGGTTTTGGAGGGGAAGAGTCAGAGAGGAGTTTAGAAAGGTCTGCTTTGGGGATCGGTATAGTAAAAGATGTCAGATGATGCAAGGAGGGGTAGAGTAGGAGAGAGTCTAGAAAGGGTTATTTTGGGGATCATAGTAGTGGTATGGGGTTTGGGATAAATGAGAGAGTGGATGTAGAGCATATATTGATAGTTCTATAGGGTGAGAATAGGGTGGTGCATTGGAAAGAGTAGTAGAGATGAGACAGATAGTTGGCCTAGAAGATATATTGAGAGAGGTATAGGCTGAGAAATAGGGTAGTGCATTGGAAATGCTAAATTAGAAGAAAGTGATAAATGTATAGATCCATAAGTACAGTGAAAGTATATAGATGCATAAAGGTGGTACGTATATGTAGATTAAAGATATTGATAGAGGTACATGATGAGAAATAGGGTAGTGCATTGGATATGCTTTTACAGGAGAAAAGTAAACAACACACAGATCCAAGAACATGGAAGGTACATAGATGCACAATGGAAGCAAGTACATGTAGACCAAAGATGATTTTAAAGTTTTTTTATTAACAACATAATTATTGTTCATGTTTATACAAAGCAATACAAAAAGACAGGTAGAAATCTATGATGAAATAAATGCTTATTTACAGTGAGATATGCTGTGAATTTCTGTTTGTGTATGGTGCTTTTGTGGGGAAGAGCCAATTCTTGAGTAGTTTTCTGAAGATAAGGTGGTTGTCAGTGGATCTTATTTTGGGGGGTAAAAAGTTCCATAGTTTGGCTACTTGAACAGAGAAGGATGTGCCACCCATGTTTTTTCTGGTATCTTAAGATTTTGAGGCAAGATGCCCCTTTAGAGCAGAGGTTCCTTTGTTGAATGTGTTTGATGATTTTATTCCTGATGAAGAGCGGTCCCATTCCATGCAGTGCTTTGTGGGTGATACAAAGTAGCTTGAACGTGGATCTTCTGGCAACCGGTAACCAAGGCAGGTGAGATGTGGTCTCCCGGTTTGATATGCAAGAGTAGTCTGGCAGCTGAGTTCTGAATCCGTTGTAGTCTTTTCATGGTTGTTAAATGTGATCCGTGGTAGAGGCTATTGGAGTAATCAATTTTGGACAGAACAAGAGAGATCGTAGCTTGGATCTTGTGTGGAAATCCCAAATGAGGGAAAATGTGTTGCAGTGTTGTTATAGTGACAAAGCTTGATCTTGCTAGTTTGTCCACTTGGGCATTCTTTGATAGCTTGGAGTCCATGGTCATTCCGAGGTTTCTAACTTTCTTCGATACTTTAGGCGGTGATCCCAGTTCATCAGGCCAGGCGGCAAATGGGTCATAATGGTTTCAAGTCATCCACTGATCCACAGCTCTGAGACAACTGAAAATTGGGGATTTTCAAATGTCTTTGGGGTGTTCCAGTTGAAGTATTTTTGTGTCGTCAGCATAGTTATAGCACGTGGGGTGAAATTGAATGATCAGTACCGGCAATGACTTCATGTAGATGATGCAAAGCATGGGCGAGATGATAAGAGCCTTGAGGGACCCCTGCTTATGTGGTGTATGGTTTGGACGAGAAAAGTGGGGTATGGATGACATTAGTTCTTTTTCGAAGGAAGGACACAATCCAGTCTAGAGCAGTCCCCTCTATGCCGGCTTCATAGAGTCTTCATTTCAGAAATTAATTCAATTAGGATCGCTATACAAGATATAGTGCCAAAGTTCATAATGCCATCTTTGATGCAATCTTCCTAGTTTTTCAGTGCAGGGCAGAATTTGCCGGAAGTTGCGCTGAGTGTGGCACTTCTTTACGATCCCAAAGGGATTCTATAAGGACAGTATCCACTTGTTCTTGCTAAAATGTACATTTTGTTACTATCAGTCAGGGAACTTAGAGTCAAATAACTTAAAGTATAAGTAAAAGATTAATATATTAGAAGTTTCAAAACTCCACGTTCGATTTCTGAAGAACAAATAAATCATTGTGGCTTCTCTCCGCGCTTCTGGTTAACGAAACACGGCAGAGAAGACCTACAACATAAGTGGGATGCAGCTGGCAGCCCCAGCGTGTGCATGCACGTTTTTACAGTGTTCAAAGATGGCCAATCAGTTGGGTCGCGGTTTAGCTGCCGCTTGCTGTATGGTACAAGTGGGATGATACAAAGTATGTATCTAAGACTACCCAAGGTTACATTCCTGTTTTTCTATCACAAACTTACTTCAAATGTTTAGTTTAATTTAACCGCATCGCTGCTAGAGCGATTCCCCTGCTGTGCTGGACAGCAATAAAAACGGGTGTGGTCATGACGGGGGGAGCTAGTCATGAGCATGGAAGGGGTTAAGTTATTCATGTAACTGTTAAAAATGAAGAGATAGATATTGTCAGAAGCAGTACCTGAAATATCCGGATATCCGTGGGAGCGAACGGCCAGTCTTCTACGATGCTAATTTCCAGATTCCCAAACACCCCTGCACCCGGATTGCTCCAAGCCCAGGAATGGAAGGGAAAGGGGAAGTGGATAACAAACAACAAAGAGAGTCTTCCACACTGGTGTCTTCGTAACTACCTCTGGGACGAGTAGCTGGGGAACACCTGCAACAGGGAGCAGAACATTACTAACGTTCTAACACTACGAGGGTAATCACACTCTCACTCCCTCAACTCTCTTCACTCATACCTGGTTAGCATGTGGAATTAGCTTCTCTCTTACTGAGTCCAAATAAGTTCCTATGATGGTTGAAGACTCTTGTTGCTTGTGTAGTGTGGCGGAAGTGGTGATACGAAGAATAGAGGTGGTAGACAACAGTATTACCATATGCATATAATATATACTCTCATTTACTTGTTGAACCTCAGAAGCTGACTGAAACTCTCAAAAGTCTTTTTCAGGAAAACTCTGAATGTGCCAAAGTCATGACAGTTCTACATAAGAAATCGGGCTTCAATTCTGACTGGAAAACTCTGATGCAGACGATAGAACCAACTGGCACAGGGCAAAGATAGCACCGCCAAAGTCTAAGAGAATTGAATGTTCTTACCGCAATATGAGGATATGCGGGAAGGTACTTGCCCACTGGGATGAAACTCTGACGAGGAACGCTGACAGGACAAGTCCGCACAGCCGAACACTGGCCTGCGGCAATTGGCTTTCACTCCGGAATGCAGGAATCCAACGGGAAAGGAACGTAAACACGCTCCCAAAGTTGCGAAATAAAGTCTCTGTAAATTCTGACTGGAAAAGGGGAAAAACTAGGAAAATACGCGGTGAATTGACAGGAGCCAATATCAGGGCGTCGAACTGCTGGAAATGGACAGTTGAAGTGCGCCACATAGAACGTGCGGGATTAGGAAATGTCGGACTGCTGGAAAAGACTAGAACGCTAACCTGCAAATGGTGGCACAAACCGGAGGCGTACTACGCCTCGATCTGACAGTGGCCATGGGCTAATTTCTGAAGGGAACCCCAAAGTGGAAACGGCTGCCAAACAGGAAATCTTCTCCTAGCTGCAGGGACAGACGGAAGTCTCTTAATGGGGACCGGCATGGTCCTGACAGATATTGAGAACACAATTTGTCACAATAGATTCCATCTTGTTTGTTTGTTTGTTACACAACGTGGATGTCACTGTCTGTGATGGTGAGACCGGGACTGTTCTTATCAAGGAAATGCCACTGAGTGCGAGCTGCCGAGACCTTTAATAGAGAGTTCTCAACCACAATATTTTGGCAAAGAGGTCAAGCCAGGAATACATGAGTGAGGTTTGTGGCTGCCCAACTCCGTGAAATAAACACCTTGTTGGGGGGTTCACAAGGATTTTCTGAAGCACTCTGTACTTTAACAGAGCCCTTTTCCAAGCACTCACAGTGTTTACAGATAAGAGACTAAAGGCATAAGGTGATGCCTAAGATTGTATTTCATACTAGTCAAGTTACTGCCTGTGTAAACTTGGCTTACCAAATGCAGCAATAGCAGGCAGAAAAGGCTTACTTTAAGGTCCAGAACTGTCTAATCGATGTTTCTTGTAAACATTAGGGGATTCAACAAACTTTATTCGATTTTATAAACAAAAAAAACATAAAAGTCATACATGCAATGCTTTTTTGCAACATGCTGCTGGGGTTCTGGACAAGGAGATTGAATTGGCTATTAGACTATTATGTCGCTCACCTTCCCACCCTTCCATAGTGGTTTCGTCTGTTGTTCCATATGCTGGTTCCCATACTCCGCCTCAGTCCCCTCAAGTAGGCTTGGTGGACATACCTCAAGACCAGGCTCGGGGTATCGCCCCCCCTTACACCAGTTGTTGTCACATGGGTCGGTGCCCAGTCGCAAATTTTTAGGTCAGCCCCTGACATGACCCCTGGCAATGGGATCGGCCCAGGAGGCACTAAGAGGAAGCGCCCCTCGGTTGGGGGCCCTTGAAATCTCAGAAAGAACATTGGATCACAGTCATCTTCAGCAGTCCACCCAGTAGTACCATGCCTCAACCCCACGACCAAGGAAGGAGTTTACCCGCTGAACAATAAGGTGGTGCACTGGCTCAATTCCAACATTGCCCCTGGGCTTAGGGTGGAAAACCAAATTCTCATGGTGTGCCAGACACAGTGGATTGGTAGTACCAAGAAACCCTGGCTGGGGGACTGTATTATCATCAATTTTTACAATCCAGGCATGGTAAACCGAATATTAAGCATGGTTGCCCAGTTTAACCGCAGGTGTTGGAACTCAGCAATCTTGACACTCCTGCTGAGATACTTCTACAGACTCAATTATTACCAACTACGGTCCCAGAGCGATCGACTCCAAGAGGGGGGCCATAGGGATTGTGCAGAGGGGATGATAGGGGTAAGCACAGCAAATAGGTGTACTCCTCTGAGCTCATTGGAAGATTGCGATTGACTATGTGTGGGTCTCTCGGACCCTGTGGCACCCGCATCCCAGGGAAATGTATCACCCCGGAACAGGCATTGAGTGTGAATGGAGGGTGTAAATTTCTTTCTGGAATATCGCGGGGCTGGAGAACAAGATTGAGAACACCGAATGGTTGGCCCTTGTTAAGAGTTTTGATGTGATGTGCCTCCAGGAAACATGGGTTGTAGACAATAATTATCACCTGGATGGCTATAAAACGCTCTTCATTCCAGCTACCCCATCCAGGTCAAGGAGAGCCAAGTGGGGGCTTATCACCTTTGTTTCTCTAGCTGTCCTTGGCATCTCTGCTACCTCACTAAACTATTGAACAATGAACATTTCATGTGTAATTAGAATTCAATTTGAATATTTTAACCGCCTCAGCATTATTTGACTCATGATTACAACCTGAATGCTTTCTGGAAAGAAACCGCCTCATGGGGTTCAAAATTACATATTTTCCAACAACAGGATTCTAATGATAAACTTGAATTTTAATTCAATTTATTGATTTAGACCTTATTGGAGATCAACAATTTTAAATATATACAAAATCCACACGCTTTTGTAAAATTGTCACCTAAACTTGAATTCAATCCACTTTCTGATTAAACACTCCAGCAAGCGTCACAGGGCCACTTGCTGTTATCTTCCTAATCAGTGATAATGTTTCGGATGATTTTGAGGGAGGAGATTATCCCGGTCTGGCTAAAACTGTTTAAAGGGATCTTAGAAGGTACATCTCCCCTGCCTGATTCTTGGAGTGATGCAGTTATTGCACTGATTTTAAAGCCGGAGAGGAACCCAACTCTATGTCAGTCATACCGCCCAGTTTCTTTGCTAAGTGTTGACTATAAATTCTTTGCTGGAATTCTGAATGCATGGCTTAGCAAAGTTGTTGGGCCAATAATTCACACGGATCAAAGGGTTTCTTGCCAGGTCGGCAGATGTCCGCTTTAATACACACCTTAATTGGGTCGATTGACTTGGCTTCGTCGCAGGGTCTCCCTCTATCAATCATTACTGTTGATGCAGCCAAGGCCTTTGACCGGGTGAACTGGTACCTTCAGGATAGGGTTTTTAAGGTCTTTGGTTTTGCCGATAGTTTTAGGGAAGTGTTGAAAGAAATATATAAATCCCCTCGGGCCCAGATTCTGGTTAATGGCAATCTCTCCCCGGTAGTTAAGATAGGGCGTGGAACTAGGCAGGGCTGCCCGCTTTCCCCCCATCTTATTTGATTTATATATAGAGCCGCTAGCTCAGGGCATAAGGTTGAATCAGAATATTGTCCCTTTTTAAATAAACGGGTTTGTACGAAAGTTAGCACTGTATGCTGATGACATGATCCTTCTATCTTCCAAACGTCTTCCTTGGTCGTGGGGTTGAGGCATGGTACTACTGGGTTTACCAGCTGAACAATAAGGTGATGCACTGGCTCAATTCCAACAAAACCCCTGGGCTTAGGGTGGAAAACCAAATTCTCATGGGTAGTACCAAGAACTCCTGGCTGGGGGACTGTATTATCATCAATTTTAACAATCCAGTCATGGTAAACCAAATATTTAGCACGGTTGCAAGTCTTCCAATGTTAGCACTACACTTTCAGAGCTTGAAGCTGAAACCCAAACTTTTGGAATCCTGTCAGGTTATACGATAAACAATGAGAAAACCGAGGTTATGGCCTGGAACATAACCGATCAGGAGGGGAATTTTGCTAAAGAACTTAGATACGTAGGAGTTATAATATCTCAGGTCCCCGCCCTAATCCCCAAGATTAATCTAGATAAGAGTTTCAAAAGAGGTCAATGTCCTACTAAAAAGATGGCAGAGCATCCCACTATCATTGTATGGGCGAGTTAATCTCATCAAGATGTGTGTCCTCCCAAAATACGTTTACCTTTTTAACAACATTCCTTTAGAATTCGGAAAATCTGATATTCTTAAAATCCAGGGCAAGATATCTTCCTTTATCTGGGCAAGTAAAGCGATCTGGTTATCCTGGAAGAAATTAAGGCGCAAATTCCAGCGATGGAGTGGCCCTACCAGACTTCCAGCTGTATTGTTGGGCTTATCAACTAAATACCTGTAAATGCTATTGCTCTCTCCGGACAGTTTGCTGATAGGCTGCATGTTTAACGCCATGTTAGTAGGGAAAAAGGAGCTAGGTTTCATGTACAAGTTCGACTCTCTTAAATTCTTTTAAAAAATGTGTTTAACGACTCTGCGTTTGGCGGCTAGGTTGTGATCGGACTGTCGAAATTGTTTAGGACTATTATAGTGATCGGGGATCCGTTTAGGATTCTCCCGGTACACCGGAGAGTCTTTTGGACTCTCTTGCTTACCCACTAAAAGAGGCAGGAGTTGTATATTGGAGAGACTTTGTACTGGGTGACAAATGCCATTCATGGGAATCCTGGAACCATATTACTAACTGTACTTTGTCCAGGTTCAAGTTTTATCAGCTCTCTTTCTGCTGTAAGATGCAAAGCTGGCCACTTATAGAGGATAGCAGTATGGAAAGCGTACTACATGATCTAGCTCCTCGGAAAAAAGAAGTGGCGCAATGGTATAACCATCTTTTGGCAGCTACGGACACCTCCTGAGGAGATTTTTCCTTGCTCGCGCTCGCCATGGTCTAGTTGACGAGCAAACTCAACCTCCTGGGGCGATTTCTTAAAGCGGGTCTTCAGATTTCTCAATGCGAGTGGTCGCAGCAGGTCACAACCACTCTCGTTGAGAAACCTTCCTTCGCATTGACAAAGCTGCCACTCGAGTAGCAGCAGATGCACCCTCTTGAGCTGCACATGGTGCCATTCGTGATTATTTTTACAGGGCGGGACAAACACCAGGAGATCAAAATCACCACAAACAGCATGACCCTTACGCACTCCGCTGCTCGCGGAACTCCGCGTAGACCGCCAGAGTTTTTTTGTCAATTTGCTGAGTTCCGCATTGAGGAACTCCGCATAGGCTTAATCTTATCATGAAAATATAGATATCGGTCATATGTTAAGAAACAAGGGTGAGTAGAAACCTTTTGGGTGGAGTAAAATTTAAGACATAATTATTGTGATTTTTTGGGCAATTAGTTGATTTTTGCAAGCACTAACACTGTGTGTAAAGTAAAGACCTTGAGAGTTTTGTAACTTTCAGATACTCAAATTGTGGATTCTGTTGCAATTAAAAGTATTTCCAGGCCTGAACCTTCTTTGGAGGTTGCATGCGGCCAGCCTAAGTTATCCTGCAAGAGTTTCTTGATGAATCTGTGCTCTCTCATGGGCAGTCAGGTTGTTAGAAGCTTTTCTGCAACTCAAGATACGCCTTACTTTTCACCTGGTGTGGATGCATTTCTCATGTTTAGTGAGGTCTCCTTTCTGAGTAAAAAGTTTCTGGCTGGAGGAGCCATGCGCGGGACCAAGATGGCCGCATGAGAGCTTAGCTCCATAGAGCCCGCTCCTCCTTTACGTCTATCCTGTTCTTATCCTTCCACTCAAGAGTGTCAGTCAGTCAAAATACACTTTATTCGATTTTTCTTAAAATCATAAAAGGCAAGGATAATACATACATTTAAAACATTTTAAAAATACCCACAATACATTTATTTTACACATCATCCTTAAAAAAGTCAGTTATTTAAACACCATAATATGTTAAAAGAGAGTTAAAATTGATATATTTGTACACTTTTAGTTTAAGATAATACAATTCTAGGGATTCTTTTGTTTCTTCCTCTATAAGCGGCTGTAAGAAAACTTGCAACACAAAAAGTGACATGTGCATCTGGTAACCGTTGAAGGAAAAATAAGGCCGGTCTCACTTGTATAAAGCCCATAGTTTTCAGGAGAGGTATTAGATATTTTCCCCTCTCCATATTGTAAAGCACACAAAAAAACATGAAATGGAGAGTGTCCTGATTAGAAAACTGGTCGCACTCACAGGGTGGTACATACTCTGGTTTTCCCCACACAGGGAAACGACCTAGTGAGTAGTGGATCAGGTTCATTCTAAATCTGGTTAATAAAAATCTATGCAAGGGTTTGGTGACAAATTGCAAGTATGTTTCCATAGAGGGGGAAGAGGATAAGACCAAATGTGCTCTTACTAATGGTTTGTTGACTTCAAGCTCCTCTCTCTCTAAACGTGCCTTCCCCTGGAATTCCTTCTTAATCCTTAATCCAAATATTTGAAGGTGTTGTATATAGGTCCGGTCTCCCGAGGGCAGTGAAAGATGACTTTATATATTTCAGCCATAATATTTTCATTGCCCCCTCCCTTGCAATCACATCTTTAAGAATATTGTGATTTAAAGACAACTCTGTGTTTAACCAGGTATTAGCCCAGAAAAGTAAAGGGGCCAATTTCAGTCCATCTGTGATATAGGGTAGGCCAACTTCTTCGTGTATGGAGTAGGTGGGTGTAGAATTTGGGACCAATAAAATTCCTCTAATAAGCTTATTTTCTACCCTCTGCATACTATCCAGGTTAACATACCCCCGCAGAGCTGCACCATATGAAGCAATGGAAACGCATTTGCTTTTATAAACTTTTAACACAGCCTCCATTGGTTTGGCCCCTAATCTTTTCATGAAGGCCATCAGGGCTGCTGTGGACCGAGCTATATAAATATTCTTGGCCTTAATCTGCGGGACCCAGGAGTGGTTACATTGATCTTTAAGTCTAAGTTACCCATGAAAGAGCCAAATCGCTCCAAAAGAGTTTGTAGACCAATGCCCGTACGGGCGATGAGAACGGCATCGTCAGCATAGAGGAGAGCCGGAATCTGCTTCCCACCTACCCGCGGGACATCTGCATTGCCTGCTGACAAGGACTTCCCCAAGCCATTTATATAGATAGTAAATAAAAGAGGGTCAAAAAAGCAACCTTGGCGAACCCCTTTCTTTGACCTGAAGCTGTCTGAGCATCGCCCTTCCCCAGAAACCCGGACCTTCGCAGAGAGCCCCTGGTGCAAACTTGCTATGAGTGCCACCAAGGAATCCTCAATGCCAAGCTCAAGGAGTATGGACCAGAGCTTGGACCTATTAACCAGGTGGAAAGCCGAGGAGAGGTCCATAAAGGCTAAATATAGTGAGCCCTCCCTGGCCACTGTGTACTTAGATATAAGGAGATGTAGGTTTGAGCATTGCTCCAGGGTACCCCGTTTCTCCCTGAAGCCGTATTGTATCTCTGCGAGGCCCCCACAAAGCTCCAGGTTTGCTCTCAATTTAGTTAATAGTACTCTGCCCAAGATCTTAAAGGCAGAGTCTATTAAAGAGATTGGTCGGTAGCATGCCGGATCCTCCCTATCTCCTTTTTTAAAAATGGGCACTATGACGGATGTTGCCCAAGTATCTGGGAAGCATCCATCATTTGTCGCCCTGAACACATTGGTGAGGACTTTGGACCAGGTAGTTGGGGCATATCTGAAAAAGTCTACCGGGACTCCATCTGGACCCGGAGCCTTATTTTTGGTAGAGTCCATTATAGCTTTGTACACCTCCTCCTCATTAAACTCTACTGCCGATAACCACAAACCTAACCCCATGCCATTTTCATCCGCAATGTCATTACTACCATATATATTTTTAAAATGGTTAACCCATTTCTCATCACTGATGATGCAATCGGAGATTGTGTTAATCTCTCCCGAGAAGAATTGGTTATTTATAATGTCCCAGAATCTCCTACTATTACGTAGAACATCCACATCAAGTAGGTCATTCCAGGCATTATTTTTGATTGTATTTTTTCTTGTTTTAATAACCAATTTATAATCCCGTCTTAATTTGGAGATTAAAGTTTTATCCCTCGGCTTCGTTTTAAGTGCATTTTTCAGGTCTCTATGGGCTCTAGAACAGTTGGTATCAAACCATTTATGGGGCTTAAGTGGCAGTCGGGATTGGGGAACTGTGAGTTCTTTAGCTGTTTGTGAGCAAATAAAATTGAAGGCTAAAATAATTTCACTATTGGTGGCATTTTGGTCTAGACAGATACGCATGGGTTCCTCTATCTTTGGGAGCAGGGATACCATAAAGGTTTCCTGAACCACCTTGCCCCACTTGAGCCGTCTGCCCTGATCACTTGTCACCGTCGATGTGCAAGCCCTAGGAAGACCCAGGTGTTTGCTCCATAAGTCACTCCAGTGAATCTGAGCAGACACTGGGTTGTGGTCACTATGTGATGAGGCAATTACCTCGTATTTTTTCACCTTAGAGGTTAGACCCTGAGAAATGAAAATAAAATCTATCACAGACCCACTTTCTGAGCCTTTGTAAGTGGGCAACAGTTCGCCACTTCCTGTATTGTGGGGTTCAAACATGTTGAGGCTGGCAAGAAAGAATTCAAGCGCCTCCCCCGCTTTGGTGTGAGCAAAATGTAGGTTACCAGTGTATGTCTGACCGTCCTGGTTGCCTAAATTACATTTTAAAACACATTTGTGAGTGTTAAAATCGCCTAGTAATATAAGTTCGAAATTAGTGCGTGTTTTTTGACTGTAGTCATTGAGGACATTTTCCAGGTGGTCCACGTGGGCTGTGTCTGTTTGTCTGACCCATGAATTATAGAAATGTATTTTTTTTAATTTTTTTTTTTAATGATTTTATAAAGCGCGTAGTAACTCAGTGAGCATCCCAGCGCTGACCTGATTCTCCAGAGGTTTCTGCCGACGAATGAAATTATGTCTGCGGGAAAGGAGGGTCTTCAGGGTTTTTCTAAACTGGAGATAGTTCGGTTCTGTCCTGAGTCTGCGTGGTAGGTGGTTCCAATGTTTGGCCGTGTGAACCGAAAAGCGACGGCCACCGGTCTTGGCTTTTCTGACTCTAGGGACAACAATGAAGTTTTCTGTACTGGACCGGAGGTCTCTCTCCGCTTTGTATGGGATTAGTACTTCTTTGAGAAGAGGGGGGCCGATGTTGTTTAGGGTTTTATGGGCCAGACAGAGGGCCTTGAAGACGACCCTTTCTCTGACTGGTATTACCACTAGGATGCGACCTGGTGAAATAGTCCACTCTATAATTAAAATATTTGGGGAACCAGACTCTAGTTGCCTAAACGTCCCTGCCAATTTAAGAGAAAAAAGCAGAACTAGCCCACCTTTGGCTCTTCCTGCACTACTTGGTATTGCTGGTATAGTAAAACTTGAGAAGCCATCCAACCAGAAAGTTGGTGAAGTATCCCATGTTTCTTGAAGTGCAATTACATGGTTACTGGTTAGAAAATCTAACCACGTGGGGTCTAGTCTTTTGGCTCTGGTGCCCGCCACGTTCCAACTAAGGAACTGACATGGAATGAGTTCCCCCTCCCCCAGTGAAACTAATGGCGATGGCTGAATAGGTGTTGGTTGTCAGTCATTTTCCTCTAAGCCCACCAGGGGGGTAAAACTATTTGCCAGTACCAGATTGGAATGCAGACTTTCAGTAACGTGTCTTTCTTGTTGTCGTCTAAGGGGTATCATTTGCCATGAGGTACCACCCTTACCAGACTTTGGGAATGAATGAAACTGTGTACTTAGAGGGAAATTGCCTTTATGGGGTGGGTAGAAGAAACCTAATGGGACTGGTCTAATAATGTCATCTTCTTGAATCTCTGATCCGTCCCAAAGCAGTCTATCTACACATTGTATGTTATCAAAATTTACCACCACACAGTCACCCCTCACAGATTTTGGTCGGCGGCCCACCCATCCCACCCTTCTTGCAAAGATGACACTGTTTGAAATATTTATACCCCCACAGCTATAGTTTACGCACCATTCTTTTGCCGTTTCAATTAAGCTATTGGTGGATTCTATTTCCCCCTCAGATAGTGGTGGTACCCCTACAAAAACCGCTATACAAGGTACAACAGCGGGGGGAGATGTAAATGTGCTTTAGAGTATGCAATAGTTTTTGACTCTACTACTTTATTGGATGTAACTGAAGAAGGTTGTGCGGTGCCTACTTTGCAGTTCTTTTCACCCATACTCCTCCCTGTTCCCTGAACGGTCATAGATCTACTTGTAGGGATAGTCAACAGAGGTTGAGGGGCAGGTCGAGTGCAACCCCTAGGTCCCATGGGTGTCGATAATTGTGAGGGAGCAGATGTCTCAAGTTTCTTAACTAGGTTATCAATAAGTACACATTTCTTTAATAACCCTTCCAAACATGTGTTCATGGTATCGACAATGTCCTTAGCAATCCCCACTAAGAGGGGTTCAATCCGTTCCTCAAAGAGGGCTTCAAGGTGTTCTTTAAGTATGTCCTCTGTAATAAATTTATTGGTGGGAACACCATCTCCTTTCTTCCTCTTTGTGGATGTCGGTTTAGTTTGAGTGGCCGGGTTAATTGACAGGGTGGGTGGAGGGTTCGCTGGTATACCACTGACTTGTGAATAGGTTTGCCCAGATGTTAATGGTGGTTTTAATATAATTATTTAAGGTTCCAAGGGGGCGCCTTGATAGGGATTAGTTTCTGGGGATGATGGAACAGTCACTTGTAAACCCAGTTTCTGTTGTGCGGTTTCTATCTCTTTAGATAGGGCCCCCACTGCAGAAGTCAAATAGGAAATAATATTTTCAGAATGTCTAGCCACCTTCGGTTTTTTACCCCCAGCATCAGTACAGGTAGTCTGGTCGGATGGAAAGGGGGTGGCCCCGCCCTGCCTCTTCCTGCCGATGACTGACGAAGACTGACGAAGACTGACCCGCCCTTGTCCCGGGCTTCTCCCGGCGCTCGCCCGCGCGCGTCCCGCGGGACGGTGTACTGGCGCTGCTTTTGTACGCCTCCTGGCGCTGGTGAGGGCGTCACTGTAGTGGGAGGGGCCCCGGCGGAGCCAAGCCCGGCGGGGAACCTGGCGGAGCAAAGCCCGGCCCTTTGTTGCTGGTGCTGCGGCGTCCGTGAAGCAGCCGGTGAGTCCGTGTCCCCCAACCAGTGTTCACTACTGGCGCTGCCTTTGTACGCCTCCTGGCGCTGGTGAGGGCGTCACTGTAGTGGGAGGGGCCCCGGCGGAGCCAAGCCCGGCCGGGAACCTGGCGGAGCAAAGCCCGGCCCTTTGTTGCTGGTGCTGCGGCGTCAGTGAAGCAGCCGGTGAGTCTGTGTCAAGAGTGATATTCGACGGGGGAATCGAAAAGATAACAGCAGGCGAAAACTGGGAAGAAAACTGATATTTCTAACCCCCCCAAATCGACGTCTGAAGATTCGGGCCTAACGCCTGCTGAGACCAGGAGCTGTAGTACGTCATTGAGCCGGAGGCTAATGCAACAACAGCGGACGGCGACACCGGAAACCCTAGCCTGGTTCGGGCGCCAACACCCTCTTTCCCCATTCAGTGGTCGTGCAACCGGAGAAGAACGACGCAGCATCACCATCATGAACTGCGAATTACACACACGACTGAGGTGTGACATACTGTCCAAGGTGTGAAGTCTTGTGGTTGAACACAGAAAGCGGCGGCCATTACGATCCCTTCAATGGCGTTGAAACCAGACAACGAAAAAGCCCCTCCACGGGGTGGGAGAGGATTGAAAAATGTGCAAACTAAAAAGATGGACAAATATACACAGGCCAATGGTTCGCCAGTGGAAAGGAGGAAGTCTCCGTCGCTCGGAGGAGACTCCCTGGGAGAGACCTTGGAACCCACGCTAGCTGATGTCATGGCTGCCATAAACAAAGTGCAAACCTCCATGGTGGAAAAAATGGATGCTCTTGTCAATAAACTGGACACTGTAAAGATAGAGGTCAACTTGGTGAGGGCAGACCATGCCAGGACGAGCGAAGAGGTCAAATCGCTGGACATGAAAACATCCAGTCTCGTGGATGATATTGCGGAGATACAACGGGAGGTCCGGGCCCTGCAGGCTGCCTGTGAGGAAACACGTCGGAAGCTGGACGAGTATGAAGGGCGTAAAAGGAGAAACAACATCCGTATTCTCGGAATACCTGAAAAGTCGGAGGGTCGGACTCCGGATCTTTTTGTGGAGGACATCGTACTGAATCACCTAAAACCGAAGTGCCTCAGTAACTTTTTCACAGTCGAGCGGGCTCATAGAGTGTCGGGCGGCCTGCCGAGACCCGGGGCACCTCCTCGCCCAATGATAGCAAGGGTACTAAACTATCGGGACAGGGATGAGATCCTGCAAGCGGCACAATCTGACGACCCGCTCCGATTTGAGAACACAACCTTGTCCTTCTTCCCGGACTTTACCCAGGCTCTACAAAGGCAACGGCAAAGCTTTCTTCCCATTAAGAGGAGACTGAGAGAAAAAGGACTGCGTTATTCGATGCTTTTTCCAGCAAAGCTTCGGGTGGAGGTGGTCGGGAGGGCATGGTTTTTCGATAATCCAGAGGCGGCGTCAGACTGGCTGGACAGCCCCATGCAGAGTCGATCGGGAGAGCGGCTTGAGGATACGGAAGAGGAGCAGTAGATCGGGAGTATATGGCGTGACCTATGGACTTGATGGAAGACTGGTGAGGGGGGGGTGGTATTATTGATAATTTTTATGAGAAACATTAACGTTGAATATGACTTGGGTGGGGCTCGATCTAGGAGGGGGGGAAGGGGCTGAGTGATGGGTTCCCGCTCGTACTATTTTTAGTTTATCTAGTTAGGGTTGGGCGACAGGCACACTGCGAGTTGGGGTTGGGCTTTGTCCTTATGCAGGGGTGCAGGAAGGGGGGAGGTGTAAGGGGGGAGGAGGGGTCAATGTTTCTCAGTTATGTTTACTTTCAGTTTCGTTTTGAGTTTTATGTGTGTGTGCGTGCCCTTAACTCAGGTGACTTTCCAGTATTGATTACTCTTGCACGCGGATTCGATGGCACGTGAACAAAGAGGATCAGGGATGAAAGTTCTGAGTTGGAATGTAAATGGTCTGGGAGATAAGATCAAGAGAGGGATGGTTAGTCAACTCGTGAAGAGACACTCCCCGGATGTTGTGTTGCTCCAGGAAACTCATCTGGTTGGGAACAAATGCATGGCTCTGCATAGAGGGGGATACAAAATGGTGGTGCATGCAGGTTTCACATCCGGTTCCAGGGGAGTGGGTATCCTAGTCAAAAACTCCTTCCCATTCTCAGTTCAGGTGACTTGGATCGACCAGAGGGGTAGATATGCTGGTGTTTCTGGCCAACTTGGGGGACGGACATTTACTCTTCTGTCTATATATGTGCCGCCGGCCCTTCAGACTGAGACGTTCAGAGACCTGAGTACCATTTTCCTTGCGCTTTTCCTGGGAGGACTGGTATTGGGCGGAGATTTTAATTCAGTACTAGATGGTGAATTGGACCGCAGCCCATCCCAGGTGCTCACGCACTCGCAGAGAAGGCTTTCGGAGTTTTGTGTACATTGGGATTGGTTGATGGCTGGCGCACGCGCAATCCGAGGTCTGCACAATATTCTCATGTTTCAGCCCCTCATAGATCCCTGTCCTGACTTGACTATGTGCTACTCCCAGCGGCAATTGCGCCTGCAATTCAGGAGGTCAGATACCTGGGGAGAAGTATATCAGATCACTCCCCACTATGGCTGAGTCTCACTCTTGAATTGCCGGCAGTGGGTAGAGTGGCTCCTATTGGGGCTTGGCGATTGAAGGACCCCGTTATTAAGAAAGAGATTCTCAAGATGGCAGATAATTATTTTTCGGAAAACGAGGGGTCGGTGGAATCTGCCGGATCGCTTAGGGAAGCCTATAAAACTGTTGATAGGGGTGAAGTTTTATCCCTTGTTTCGAGACAGAAGAAGGAGGGGCAGGCGGAGGTGGCCAGCAAGGAGGTGGAGGTCACACATCTGGAGAAGCAGGTCGCTGAATCTCTACTTTGGACGGAGGACCTTCACCTACTGAGGCTCCGAGAGGAAGAATATAGGAACTTGGCTAGGGAGAGCGCAGTGGCGCAATACAATGCAACTCAGAGCCGTATATACGAACATGGTGACAAGGCGGGTAAATTGATATCTTGGCTAGAGAGAGGGGAGCAAGCGTCTAGGTTGGTCCCGGAGTTAGATGGACAAGACCTAGGCCCGATTAAAGATCCACAGGCGGTGGCGGATGAATTCGGGGAGTATTATCGAGGTGTCTTGATGAAGTCGCCCAGGCTATACGACAGGTCAATTCTGGTAAGGCTACAGGCCCGAACGGAATACCTATTAAGTTATATAAGTTGAACGCTAATAAACTGGCACCGTATATCCGGGCTACGTTTCTTGAGAGTAGAGAGAGAGGAGAGCTCCCGTATAACCAGCGAGTGGCTAATATAGTTGTTATTCATAAGCAGGTTAAACCTAAGAGGCTTTGCTCCTCCTACAGACCCTTAATGCAGAGCCTAAAGTTTTGGCCAAACTCCTTGCCGCCAGATTAGGGAGAGTAATAACATATGCAGATGATGTTCTGCTCTATCTTACTAAACCCAAGGCTTCCTTCCGTTACTTCCTCGATGTACTCACAACTTTCGGGGGATACTCCGGTCTAGCTATAAATTGGAGTAAATCAGTGCTCTTTGTTCTTGCCGGAGATCCCCCTGACGTCCGTATTGAGAATAGAGGATTCAAATATCTGGGTATCAACATCTCGCTTGACCCAAAGCAGCGTTATGATAACAATCTGGCGTCTCGTCTGACTCGATGCCGGGGAGATGTGGAGCGCTGGAAGACCCTCCCATTGTCATTGCTTGGCAGAGCAACTCTATTCAAGATGATGGCGCTGCCGCGGTTTTTGTATGCCTTACAGAATTCAATGGATCCTTACCCAGCAGCTTATTTTAAGGAGATAGAAGCCCTTCAGCGTCGGCTCTTGTGGGACAGTGGGGCTCGCATAGTTTTTACTAAATTGACTCGCTCCTGGTTTGACGGTGGAATTGGGCTGCCAGATTTGCGGAGGTATTATTGGGCCTCACAATTAGCTGCGTTGAATCATGTTGTTTATGGACTCCCCGGGGATCCGGGCTACGCCATGGATAGAAGTTAGGCCCCGGGTGGCATGATAGATAGAGAGCTGTACTCTAGATTGTGCCGTCGGTCCCGTCAGGGGGAATCTACCCAATCGGTACGAGTATGGCATACAGCCACCAAAAGTTTAGGTTGGGAGGGGAAACTCACGTTGGCCACTCCATTGTTGAATTCTGAGAAATTGGGTAGCCTGTGGAAGTCCAAAGGATTTGAAAAGTGGGATCTCATTGGAATCATTCAAATTAAGGATGTTTGGGGGAAAGATTCGATGCTCACATTTGACTCACATGCAAATCAATATAGTCTCTAATCAAAATGAGTATTTTCGATATATGCAGGTGAGGCGCTCCCTAGTAGCTCATGTCCCTAAGGGAACGGAACTACCGGAGGCATCCCCTCTGGAGGACCGAGTCCTAGATGGTCATATCCCAGACAAGACTATCTCCCTGATTTAAAAAAAAAAAGTTTCTGGCTTTCCCCTCCTGTATTAGGCTTTCGTCCAGTGTGAATTCTCTCATGTGAAATGACATTGTATTCAAGACTAAACCTTATCTGACATTCAGAACACACATAAGGCTTTTTTCCCCCGTGTGAGTTCGCTCATGTCAAGTGAGAAGTAATTTGTAACCAAAACTTTGCTTGCATTTCGAGCACTCATAAGGTTTGACCCCAGAGTGGGATCTCTCATGAAGCATAACACTGTCTTTCAGATTCAACCATTTATGGCATAAGGATTTTTTCCAGTGTGGAGTTTCTCATGGTGAGATAGCGTATTTCTCTGCAGCTTTTCTGGCATTCAGAGCACTCATAAGGTTTTTCATCAGTATGGAGTCGCTTATGGTTAGTGAGGCTGTGAATATCAAATAGGAATTTCTGGCATTCACAGCATTGGTAATGTTTTTCCCCTGGGCGGTCTGCTGATGTTGAGTGAGATTGAGATTAAAATTGATGCTTTTCTGGCCTTCGGAGCACTGAATTATTTTGATGGTGTGTTTTCTGATGGCGCTTGTAACCATCTCTCCCTCTGAATCTTTTATGACATTTTGAGCACTGATTATTTTTTTTCTCCAGTGTGGATTCCCACATGTCTAGTGAGATGAGATTTTTGTTTGAAACATTTTTGGCATTCGGAGCACTGATAAGGTTTTTCCCCAGTGTGGATTCTTATATGGTAAGTGAGGCTGCTTCTTTCACTGAAACATAGCTGGCATTCAGAGCACTGAAGGTTTTTCCCCAGTGTGGGTTCTTACTTGCTGAATAATACTGCTTTTTTCACTGAAACATTTGTCGCATTCAGTGCACCGATAACGTTTTACCCAAGTGTGGGTCCTTGTATGTTTAGTGAGTCTCATTTTGTCACTGAAACATCTCTGGCATTCGGAGCACTGATAAGGTTTTTCCCCAGTGTGGAATCTCACATGTGCAGTTAGAAGTGATTTAAGTTTGAAATCTTTTGGGCATTCAGAGCAATGATAAGGTTTTTCCCCAGTGTGGGTTATTGTATGCCGAGAAAGACTACCTTTGTCATTGAAACATTTCTGGCATTCAGAGCACTGATAAGGTTTTTCCCCAGTGTGGTTTATTACATGCAGCGTGAGATGTCTTTTTTCACTGAAACATTTCTGGCATTCAGAGCACTGATAAGGTGCCTCCCCAGTGTGGGTTTTTATATGCCGAGTGAGACAGCTTTTTTGACTGAAACATTTGTGGCATTCAGTGCACTGATAACGGTTTTCCCCAGTGTGGATTCTTATGTGCCGTGCGAGACTACTTTTTATACTGACACATTTCTGGCATTCAGAGCACTGATAAGGTTGTTCCACAGAATGGGTTATTGCATGTCGAGAAAGACTTCGTTTGTTACAAAACCTTTCCTGGCATTCAGAGCACTGATAAGGTTTTTCCCCAGTGTGGAATCTCAAATGTGCAGTTAGAAGTGATTTACGGTTGAAATGTTTTGGGCATTCAGAGCACTGATAAGGGTTTTCCCCAGAGTGGATTCTTGTATGTTCAGTGAGTTTGCTTTTGCAACTGAAACATTTCTGGCATTCAGAGCACTGAAAAGGTTTATACCCAGTGTGGGCTCTTCTATGCTGAGTGAGACTGTTTTTGAAAATGAAACATTTTTGGCAATCTGTACACTGATAAGGTTTATCCCCAGTGTGGGTTATTCTATGCCGAGTGAGACTGTTTTTGAAAATGAAACATTTCTGGCATTCAGAGCACTGGTAAGGTTTTTCGCCAGAGTGGGTTATTAGATGTCGAGAAAGACTTTGTTTGTTACAAAACGTTTCCTGGCATTCAGAGCACTGATAAGGGGTTTCCCCAGAGTGGATTCTCATATGTTCAGTGAAATAAGATTTTTGGTTGAAACTTTTTTGGCATTCAGCGCAATGGTAAGGTTTTTCCACAGAGTGAGTTAATGCATGTCGATATAGACTTGGTTTGATACTAAACCTTTTCTGACATTCAGAGCACTGATAAGGTTTTTCCCCAGTGTGGATTCTCACATGCTCAGTGAGATAAGATTTACGCCTGAAACTTTTTTGACATACTTTGCACGGAGAGTGGTTTCCCCCAGTGTGGATTCTCATATGCTCAGTGAGATACGATTTACGCCTGAAACTTTTTTGACATACTTTGCACTGAGAGTGGTTTCCCCCAGTGTGCATTCTGTCAAATTCTGTGAGATAAGATTTATGGCTGTATCTTTTTTGGCACAGGTAACTTTTTCCCCAACTTTGGTTATTTTGCCTCGATTTTAGAGTCGGGCTTGTTTAGATAATGTTCAGCATTTATCTCTAAAAGAAATTGTGTGTAATCTTCTTAACATTTGAATTGAGCAAAATATGTCTGGAAGCAGCCCTGTAACACCTGTTGAAATTTTTCTAGCAGATAATAGTCTTTAGGTAAAAGCCTCTCCGGCAGCAACTTATTTTGTGACTGAAGTTTTTCTCAAATCTATTTGTATAGGTTGTTAGCAATGCAGTAATAAGGTGCTAGTCTGATATTTAACGATTAAATTGATAAGTACCTTTTGCACTCACGTAATGGCAGTAACTGAGGGTGTTAGAACGTGCAGAGTACTATTGTGGATCATTAAACGCAGAACATCAGTTCCTTCTACCCTTTCTATGTTTGGTGTAAGGTTAAGGTTTGTAGTTCTGAAGATGAGGATTTATTTACATTAGCTATAGCGCAACGGTGCTCCTTTAATCCATTTTTATATTTAACAGTTTTACATATCACTCCTGCACAACAGATAATGTTGAGGCGATTTACATAGAATTACAGAACAGTACACAATAAAAAAGAAACAATCTGAGATGGTCATGAACACAATAAAGTAGTGAATGTTTAAGGTTTTTGCAAGAGTGAGCAGTGTGGGTCGATGTGTTATATCCCGAGGCAGATAGTCTCAAACTTGCGTAACTGGTTAAAAACGGTTGTTGAACAAAGGTGATTTTCTAATCTTTTAGTTGTTAACATGTCAGCTTCGAAGTCTTCTTTCAGGTCCTTTCTTTGATGGTATCCAGAAGAAACCTTTAGTTGTAACTTTCATTTATGCAGTGTGTGCTTCCTCTCTAGAATTACATGATGCTTTCGATGAACGTTATTCTGTCATGCTGAGGCAATTTGTCTTTCTGATAATATTTCAGATGAGGATGCTGAAGTGGTCTTTCTACATTATTTTCTGAGGCTGGGTGCACAGATATGGCTTTGCACTGGGTTAATGAAATGCAAAATTAGAGACTTCATTTACAGGTAGAGTACTTTCCTCGCCACACTTAGATTTTTGGAAATTGTTTAAACGTAGAATGCTGGATGTCCTTCAGTTTTTTCAAAATAATCCTTCTTATGGCACTGACATTCAGTTGCTTAGTGCTAAATCTTGCTTTCTTCGTCCGTAATTTCAATCACCTATATAGTGTTAAAATTAAATAGTTAATACATGTACATTTCCAAAAATATCATTTGCAATCCAAATCAATGCAGAATGTTGAATATGACACACAGAAACAATCATTCATACATCATACAACACTTCACACAATAGCCACAAATGCATAAGATGGATTGGGGACAGATGACAAAGTCCCAGATCGTTGTGTGGGTTCCTGGGGTGGAACAAACGCTGACGCGCATTTCGGTGAATAGCCCAGCACGGGCTACACCTTCATCAGGGCAGAGGTGAGGTGCATTTGTGGCTATTGTGTGAAGTGTTGTATGATGTATGAAAAATATAAATGAAAAATAAAAAATTGAATTTCTAATATATATGTTTGTTAACACATGTGTGTCCATCCATTTATGAGATATCCACTAGGGTTCAGAGTGTAATGTAAAGTGTCTCAGACCTCTCTGAGGCCGTCCTTTTGAATTTACAGGGCAGGTTCCCCTCCTTGTTTGATTCTTGTTTTCCCCGTCGACCTGCCTTATATGGATGTGGGGTCCCCCGTCCTTTTGAACTATCCCTCAACTATGGTCCAGAGTGTGAATCAAGGGCAATGAAATTAAGGCGTACTTTCATGTGTTCATTTTATTCCACCACATTATCAGTTGTTAGGTTTTTCTGCACCTGGATTTACTTGGTGCAGAAAACCAGGACACAATTATTTTCCAGACAGAAAAATTAGACTGAAAAAACGCATAAGACTCTGGGTGCAGCAGAAGCAGCCAAGACTTATGCTATTTTTGTTACTAACTGGGGGAAACACACAATTCTACCCTCTGTTGGTGTTCACAGTCGTTGTCGGCCTGTGATTTGGCATGGAGTGCAGAGCGTATCGAGTAGAGCCTAGGGGCCGAGTCGAGGAAGAGTTGACAAGCAAGCGGAGCGGAGCCTGGGACGACTGCCTGGGTTTGTTTTGTGACCGGTTCCTGCTCCCGAAGGTTTCTCCTGCTTCATCCGCGTCCTGTTATAAGGTTGCTTAAAGTTCTACGGATCTGCTGTGAGGGCAGTAACGGCCGCTGTCGGCACCGCGGTGCTAAGGCGCTGCCAGTGCTGCTCGTGCGGAGGCTGCTGCAGGCGTCAAAGGAACCTTGGCCTGCTGTGCTGCTGGTGCGGCGGCTGCTGTAAGGCACAGAGAAGGACAGAGGCCACAGAGGAGCTTTGGCCTGCCGCCTGATTTTACGCATATACCAAGCATTGAGCAGAGCTGAGCCGAGGAGTGAAGGGAAGTGCCTACATCTGCCATCTGTAGTGGGACTGGCTCTGGATCCCGCTCTTGCATGATTGCCAGCATTCTCCCTTGTTCTCTTGACACGATGAATAGCAACGAACAAGCAATGAACAGTGAGTGGTGAGTGACAAGTGGCAAGAGGTGTGTAGCATGTGGCGAGTAGTTAAGTTTGATCAGTCCGTAAGTCGCTGAGCCATTGGAGTCTGTAATAAGCCTGTAATACAAAATCTGAGAAATTATGCAAAGGGGAAAGTGACAATAGACTTTGACCCTGTTGAAGCACCCCTCGACCCCTGAATTACTCTACATGGCTAGACTACAGCCCTACCCGGAGTCCGGCTATTCATCAATCGATGAATTCATTAATTAAATAAGTAACTAGCAGTAGCTGCGGATTCTGTACTGAGCTGTGCTTTGGGGGAGTTTTTTCTTGGTGGTGTTTGGAGGTGTTTTTGTCCTATCATAGCACCCTTTGGTCTTGTCACTGGCCCGTTTAATTCTCTGAAAGATGCAAGACTTCTTCAGCTTAGAATGTGTATTATGAGGTCAGGAAAGGAGCAGCCACCTTTCCCTCCTATCAAAAGGAAAAGAAAAATACAACAAACACTAATATTAGATAAGTTTAAAATAAAACAGGCAGGTGACATATAGTCCTTTAAATCATCTAAGGTCCATACATTTGGGAAACTGGGAAAGTCGCCGTCAAAGTTTGATTTTATGAAAGATCCAACTGCTGGTATGCTAACATTGCTAACTAACCCATGTGATCTTCAAACTCCAATTAAACCACTGAGTAGAACTACTATTATATCCCCTTAGCAAGGAGTAAGTGAACCAGGCCACCATGAGTCTGAAGCTGAAGTCGAACGAATGTCAAATTCAACTAGATCAAGTCAACCATTGGGGTCAAATAACAGACCTAGAGATGTTAACTATTCCACTTACTGGGCATTCACAACAAGAGGACGCAAAATGCACAAATCTAACAATGGGAGATACTCAGCACTTACTAAAAACTAGGCAGCCAATGCCAATAGAAGTGCAAGTAAAAATCAGAAAAGCTAACGGTATAGGGGAACCATCTAATTTGGGGCAAAAAAAATCAACCAGAGCAAGAAGCTCCATATGAACTAAATGGTGGGGTGAAAATCATAAAGGAAGCCAATACCCCACTGAAATCGGATCTTACTCGGTCTAAAATAAATTCAGTTCAAAAACAGGACCAGCCGAAATTTAATCAAAATAACGGATCTCAAATTAATACGGATGAATACAACAGCAACCCAGAAACTCTGCAGCGTTGGAGTACTCGATATCAAAAAGACGTTTTGAATACTAGTCCACAATTCATTCATTGTTGTGACGAGGGACATGATTTTCAAGGACCACAAAAAGAGGAGTATAAGGACCTATCATTCATAAATGGGCAACACCATAACTCAGGTACCAAGAGGTGGGAACACGGGAGCAATTTGGGATTTATTCTTCAAAACCTCGCAATTAACTCTGGAAGCTTTAACATATCAGTCCAACACAAAGGAGGTCCAAATAGATCTCTCTAGCGCTACGGCATCCTCTGTTACCGGAATTGAGCAGAAGATAACAACGCAAAATAATCTAATAGTAAGGGCACAATCTCAGCCAAAATCTACGTATGCAGAGTGTAGTTGTGCCCCACTAATTAACAAACTAGCTACCATTCGGGATATTTTAAAAACAATAATTGACAATGTAAAAGGAAATTTTCCTAATGTGGGAATTCAACCAATCAAGACCGACTGCCCTGCTAAAGATACAATAAAATGTAAAGACAATATTATTGTTGTTAAAGAAAAAATAGATGATAAAACAAAAGATCAAAAGTGATAAAACTATGCTCGACACAATCAACAATGACAGATGCAGCTCCGGAAGTTCATCTATTAAAAAGAGAGAGGAAAAAACAACCGAAAGCAAGAAATAAAGCTTCTAAAAGTATAAAAAATACAAATGCATCAGATACAGTGAGATTGAACACTGGAAACAACCATGAGCAAATATCATATTGTGAAGGTGAGGGTAAACAAATGTCTCCAACAAAAACCTTATACCCTCTATTTAATAAGGATCTATCCGAGGTACAAGCAGTTATGGAAAATAAATGCCTAAACAATCAAGCTGATTGTATAAAAATTATAGAGAATGGGAAAATTCAGTCGTTCGAAATGCTGCAAGTGGAGGAAAGTAATAAACAGGTGGAAAATAAGCCATCACAATTGGAAACAGAGCAAAGAGGGAGAGTATCAGAGGGGAAGAAACAAATAGAGATTTGTTAAAAACCTGGAAGGATATTAAATTACCACAAGATCTGGGAACCGAAACGAAGCATTTACATAAACATCGACAATCATGGTCTCAAACTGTTAGTAATCATAATGGAAGGTTAATTGAGCATGCTCAAGGTGAAAATAGCCTGCAACAAATTAAATTAAATAACCCAGATCAAAAAGAAGGAATGCTGCAGGTAATTTTTACGCCAGAATATAAATCTAGGGGTAATAATGATATCTTGACTCATGGGAACATATTAAAATTGTGTAATGCAGTACCTTCATTAAAGAAAATTAAACGTACCGACATAGAATCAATTGAATTCCTCACAATCAAGAATAATAATCGCAAATCGACATTAGTAATTTGGACTTCTTCTACTGAGCCAGCCTTATTATGCAAGAACATAATCTCTTTCAGGACTGGGAAATAAAAATAACAACTCTCCTGCAACCTTCCTATCCTAGCCCTTTTGTTTCAACAAAATTACAAAATCATAACTAAATGAGAACCGAGAATAATAAGAAATACTTAATATTAAAAAACCCCATAGGTATGACTAACGGGCATCTTTAAAAACCATTAGAGGAACAAATAGGAGACCTATTGTTTGACACTGTTAAATTAGGTTGGCTAACAGCAGCCCTCCATAATGTCAGGCAGGATTGACATCTACAATCTGAAGTTCCTTTAAGGGGGCCAATAATTATGAATGAAAGGTTCAGATTATGTTCGTGGAATATAAATAGAATAAAATATTCAAGCAAATATTCAGAATAACCAATTAGCTACTTTGTGCTGTTTTCAAATCATTTGTCTACAAGAGACTTGGGCTTTTGTTCCTTTTAGATTGGAAGGGTATAGGTTTATTACTCAGTAGCTAAGAGAACAAGTAACTACGGCAGACCGTGTGGGGGTTTGGCTATTTTTATATCAACTGAGCTAAAAGTGGAAAGTGAAATGGACGTCCCAAGTCAGAAGGATTATCTAATTGTCAAAATAAGATACAAGGAACAAAATATATTTCAATCTCTTGTAGTAATCAACGTATATGATTATGAAGAACAATGACGACCAATTTAATAATTTTGATATTACAGCAACTGGACAATGACACCCAACCTGAGATTATTATTACCGGTGATTATAACATGAATAAGC
The DNA here is from genome assembly GCF_964263255.1 of Lissotriton vulgaris. Lineage (NCBI taxonomy): Eukaryota > Metazoa > Chordata > Amphibia > Caudata > Salamandridae > Lissotriton > Lissotriton vulgaris. The sequence goes on from NW_028253116.1 coordinate 159,969, forward strand.
TATGGTCTTACGATAGAGATGTTGAAATACAATGGCAAAATTACCTATGGTCAATTCCACGTTTTTCATCAACAATGGGTATGAGGGAATAAAAGAATGAAAACATCGGCAAGACTCTTGTAAAAGAATTAGAAACCTTAGGTCTAAGAGTGCTAAATGGGCGATTTCCTCAATATTCGCCACCAGCATGGACTTTTCAAGCAGGGGATCATAGGTCTAGAATAGATCATACCATAGCATAGTTGAATCTATTTCATAAAATGTTGTCTTATCAGATAGAGGGATTAGATATAAGCGACCACGATCAACAAATAATTGGGTTAAACCTAAATGGCCTAAGATTTGAAAACTATACAACACTTCCGGGAGAAATAATGACAGTAAATTATAAGAAACTTTATTGGTCAGATAACACCAAAGATTCTATTACAAATCCTGCGCAGGCAATTGTCGATTTTCACTTCGAAGGAGATTATTCGAATGCTGTCGAAAAATGGTCTCTCTTCACAAAGCATTTAATTACCAGTGAATCTCAATAATATGCTAATAAAGGTCAGTGGAGGAAAAAACAAGCATCTTCATTGGTGAAAATCACGTTTGAAAGCCATAAAAAAAAAGAACTTAACAGAATCCTGAGATTGTAAATTAAATTAACTGGGAACTTTTTTACCAGAGTAAAACTTAAAAAGATAAATACAGGAGTAAGGAAAGTGGTCAGGAAGGACAAACTACAAAAAAGCTATTGTTGCTTACAAAAGAAGTAATTCCAGAGGCTTCTGGATTCTAGTAAACAAACTGAGTAGATCTAGTAGGAAATCTACTTCAACAGTAACTAAATCTGAATGGGTATCGTTCATAGATATGCATTTGAATCATACTCCTAACATGGCTGTGAATTCTACTGATTGGGCTATAAATAGAATAGGAGGAGAAAAGAATAATAACTCAATAGAGATAACAGAAAACCAAGTATGTAAATTAACAAAGAATCAGAGATCCAATGGTGCCCCAGGCCCATATGGGATTCCAATTCAATCCAATCCAAAAATTCTTTATTTCGGTCTATGAGACCATAAAAGATACATGTTATATACAAACTGACAGCATTTCAAAAAGAGAAATACATTTATAAAAGCACATTTACATTAAAAATAATAACGCGTCATTCCAGGGACGATGAGGGAAAAAGTCTTTCATAATCAGGAATAAAATAGACATAAATTGATAAAAAGCACAGTCCATGAATATAACGAAAAGTTCATACTTTGGGGTTTTGTGCAATTAGCAGTTTTTTCCTGATGAGCCACATAGCCATGATAAATTTCGCCACAGCAAAAACTACATGAGGCAGAGTACTGGTTTTTAAAACTCTGTAGGCATCTATATAGCTCCTGAAACCCAAATTCCTGCAAAGAGAGACCAACCAGTATTTCCTTGGTCTATAATATGCAGGACAAAAGAAAAAAAGATGGGTTTCTTCCTCATCGTGGGAATTACAACCTGGACAGGATTTATCATCCCTCTGAAGCCATTTGGAGGTAAAAGTTTTGATCGGTAAAGTGCCAAACCTCCACTGTATAAACAGCTTCCTAGCAAGGATAGGGAAAATAATATCCATAAAATCCTCAAACTCATAAGAATTTTTGGATTGCAGGAAACGTTCAGTTAGGGTGCCGTTATTGGTCGATGTCATAAGTAAATCGAGGCTTTTTTCCTTATATATTTGGACAAGTCGTTTCCGGGATAGCCTTTGGCAGCCTACTGCTGGGGCTTCCCAGAGTTCAGACAGATTTAGACGGTACAATTCCTTCTTAACAAAGGCCAGCCAGGGAATTCTATCTCGTTGATTCAGGGCCAGTACGTGGGTGAGATCACTCCTGTAATGTTCTAGCTCGCTGGTGGACCAGAGCCTGTGCCAGAATCTTACTGGTTTAGACTCCAGCTCAGCAGCGATAGATGGTAAACCCACGTCCAATCTCAGGAGAATCAGGGGTGTGCCACGGGGGAGAGCCAGTAGGCGTCTGAGAAAGATGTTTTCTACTCTGGCGAGATCCAGACCTGCTCTGTACCCCCAAAGCTCACTGCCGTACATTGCAGCCGCCTTGGCTTGCGTTTTGTACAGTTCCAGTGCCGGACCTATAGGTTTGTAGGTTGAAGTATTTGCAACCTTCAGGATTGCACCAGATAATTGGGTCAACTTTAGCCGAGATTTCACTATCTGGGGTTCCCAGGATAAATTCTCGTGCAGAGTCACCCCCAGATACTGAAAAGTTGTGACCCTTTCTAAGCTGGCCGTACCCAGAGTGGGATTTGGTCTACTCTTTGGTGAGGGATTAAAAATCATGAATTTGGTCTTCTCTGTATTGATCTCTAGACCATGTTGTCTACAGAAAAGACCAAATCCATCCAAAATCCTCTGGATCCCCATTGGGCTTTTGGAAAGCAGGAGGGTGTCATCAGCAAACATGATAGCTGGCACCCTCCTGCCTGCCAGAGAAGGGGCGTCATTGTCTTTTACTTCATCAAGGTGAGATATAACACTGTTCACGAAGAGGCAGAACAGGGTCGGCGCCAGGACGCAACTCTGCCTAACCCCCCTGAGAACAGGAAACCTTGCGGAGAGCGCTCCATCCCTCCCACACCTAACCTGCGCATAGTTGCCATCGTGCAGCCTGATTATGGCATGCAGCAGCTCGGTTGGTACGCCCAGAACCTGAAGGACCTCCCATAGTTTTTTCGTGGGACCAGGTCAAAGGCTGACCGCAGATCTACGAACACCATGTATAGTCTCCCGCCCTCAATCCTCACCGTTTTCCAATACAGGAGGATGAGGCGGAAGATCTGGTCCATGGTGGACGTATTTTTTCTGAAGCCAGCCTGGAGAGGACTAAGAATCTCATTTGCCTCCATCCAATCCAGGAGCTGGTCCAAGAGGAGACGAGAGAAGAGTTTTTGGGGAACATCTATGAGGCTAATCGGCCTGTAGTTGGCTGGGAGGAGAGGAGAGCCCTTTTTATAAATTGGCACTATCTCTGCTCCCAGCCAAGTACAGGGGATTTCCATACTCCCCAAGATGGCATTAAATAGAATGAGGAGGTAGGGGCCCCAAACTTCAGGATATTGTCTGAAGAGATCACCGGGCAACCTATCCAACCCCGGGGCCTTCCCCATTGCCAATCTCTCTACTGCACCCACTACCTCACCAAGAGTGAATTCCAACCCAACTGCAGGAGTGATTATATCATCGGGAGCCACTTCAGCGGCAGGCAATACAGTGTCCTGGTAGAGTTTGCCAAAGTGGGCCTCCCAAACAGATGGTGCAATATTTGGCTCCACGGCAGCTTTGACCTCTCCGGTGCCATTATTCACCAGAGACCAGAATATTTTTGAGTCTCTGGTTTCTAATGCGAAGGAGAGATCCTGCCAATGGTTCCAATCCCACTCCCTTTTTGCTAACGCAATGGCATCTCTATGATCCCGTCTAAGTTTGGCGATCATACCCTTATCTGACCCTGTCTTAATATTGGCATTCCCGCTATGCTGTATAAGGAGAAAGCATCATATTGGTCGAGCTATCGAACACCAGTATTTAATCATGCTCTTCAATCAAGAACAGTCCCCGAGGCATGGAAGCGATCTCTAATTTCTCCTATATATAAAAGTGGGGACTGGTCCCTCCCATCCAATTACAGATTAATTACGCTCCAAGATATTGAAGCTAAATTAGTTGCATCGGTTCTACTTAAGGAGTTAATTGATTGGGCTAATGAAAACCATTTAATTCCACCGAACCAATCAGGTTTTGTGCACGGTCAAGGTACAACAACAAATGTGTTAACACTGGGAATTTTAAAGGAAAAATATAAAACAAAACAATAGTCATTATATTTATGTTTCGTTGATTTTAAAGCTGCCTTTGACTGTGTCAATAGGCAGATTAAATGGAGGAAACTGGATCGTTATGGCATTAGCTCCAGCCTTTTAAATGCAATACAATTGTTATATACTGATACCTGGACAAGAGTCCGGCTAGGGAATGGCTCAAAGCTTTCGAGGAAAATTAAAACAACTCAAGGCCTAAAGCAAGGGTGTGTTTTAGCTCCATATTTATTTAATCTATTTTTATCAGACGTTACCCTTGCAATGAACAATGAGTTAGCAGACTCACCAAAGCTGGCTGAGAAACAAATATCAAACTTATTATACGCTGATGACGTCGTCCTGCTAAGCCAAACAAGGATAGGACGGCAGCGATTATTATACAAAACATCAATGTATTCTATTGAGAACAAAATGACAATAAACAAACCGAAAACAAAAGTAATGGAAGTCAGTACCAAGAAACGGAAGGGCAGTCAATACAAATGGTACCACCAAAAGCGGGAGATAGAAAACGTTCAACTTCATAAATATCTTGGGATACTGTTTGACGAGAAAGGATCTTTTTCATACCATAAAATGGAGATGAAGATAAGAGCCAAAAGTCTACAAGGGGCTTTTCATCTACTTTATAGCTCCTTGGGAGGCCCAACTTATACCCCATTAATAAAAGTAATAAAAGCGAAATTGCTCCCGAGCCTTATATGGAAGTGAAATATTCAGTGGTTTGGATTCTGCATTATTATTAAATAATGCTATTAGAAATACATTTAAACATCTGTTCCGGCTTCCACTTTATGTATCACCTGCTCAGATAAGGCTGGAATTTGGCTTTTGTAATCAACAATATGCAAGAATGGGTCAGTACGATAAGACCTGGAGACAAATCAAAACTAATATCAATACCCCAATGTGCACATTTTTGTGGCAAGAAATGCAACAAAATGAAAAATTGTCCTTCTGTAAATATCTGCAAAAAGCTCTTGAAGAATTGTCAATTGCTGAGATCTGGGAAATGTCTTTAACAGGGCGCCCCAGATTTGCAACATTACTATAGGGTGGCGCAGGCTACCCATTTACATACTTGGATCCATGGATAACCACAGATACCACATGTGATCCTGGAACGGTTGTTTGCGGACCCTACCCCCCTCCCGGCCACAGTCTGTCAACCATATGATCGCAGCATTGGGAGGCTTGACTCCATAAAGGCCACGAATCATGCTTGGCACGCACTACTCAGGGCCCAAGATTGTGACCTTCTTTACTAACCGTTAATGCAGATAGAATGGGCGATATGGCTTCCTCCGCTAGCAGAAAAACGGGTCACAAAGGCGTTGCAGGAACTTGGTATCACTAAAATGGGAGACTTGTTCCTAAATGGGAAAGTGAAAACGGCTGAACAGGCATTGCAGTCACACCTGGGGGCGACGCTGTTACAACGGTTTCAGCTACACAGGGTGCGCAGTGCGCTAGTGGAGCTGTTGGGCCCGGAGATGGAAGAGCCACCGGAAGTCCCGGAACTCTCATATGTGATCAAAACGACTGCGTCCTGCAAATTGGTATCAAACCTCATTAAAATTGGCCAACAACACAAACAACCGGTAGGTTCTAAGGCAAGGACTGAATGGCAACGGGATTTGCAAACGGAAATATCAGACGAGATGTGGCATTACTGCTGCTCGATAACTAGGAAGATTTCTTTAAACGGCAGGCATAGGTTCATTCACTTTAAATACTTGCAGAGGGTCTATTACACGCCTGAAAGGTTACATAGATATGGCCTGAGGCAATCAGCTGAATGTGAACGTTGTCATGCACCGGTGGCGGACTTTATTCACATGGCATGGCATTGTCCTGGGATCCTAAAGTTCTGGCATGCCGTTTTCATGGAACTGAAACTGATCTTGGGGGTGGAGATACCAGCCAGCCCGGCGCTCGCGTTGCTTGGCTACTCAAAGACCCTCCCGGTAGCACTGAGGCGCCTGGCAGATATGGCACTCTTGACTGCCAGAAGAGTAGTGGCCATGTGTTGGATGAGGGGACCGTTGCCGACCATGAAGCGATGGGCCAGGGACCTGTTGTATTGTTGCACACAATCAGAAATATACAGTGAGCTGCTTCCTCCCAAGAGTAGGCCCAAGAATTTTTGGGGGTTGTATAGGACTTATCTATCTGCTAGGGAGGAGGGAGACGAGATGCAAGTGGAGACAGGGGAAGCGGTTGATGACACACTAGAACGGGACACTGAGCACACTGATGAAGAACAGTAGGGGCACACCTAGCGATAGCACAGGGGATCCCGGCCTTGGGCTGCATCGGGGCTAGGGCTGATACACTCAGGAGGGTGGGCAGTGAGAGGGCTCGCTTTGGTTTGGGCAGTCGATAGGGCTACTAGGCACTCCTGCAGGGCTCTAAGCATAGGGAGTCTTAGTTGTGTAGGAAGTGGGTAGGCGGTAGGGACCCTTGTAGTTCGGAAGTGGGAGGGTAGATTGTTTCCCATCACTGTTAGTTTGGGGCTGGAAGAGGGCATGAAGCTGGTGTAGGGGGGGGGAGGAGTTGTAGAATAGGGTTAGAAATCTAGTTTATTGAGCACATACACATGTTCTGCGTCTTACTGGGTCTGGAGTCGATTCACCATTTACATTACAAGACTATTACTAACAAGCTGTGCTTGTGTAGATTTCCTATACAGCCTGCGAGTCAACTACCAATCTACGGTACTAGAGGTCTTATGGCCGGGATGCCCGCCACCCCCTCCCAACACCAATCCCCAAGGATGGGAGAAGTCGGACACAGGTTTGAACTTTTGGAAGGCGGGAGGGAGTTACCCTCCCGGCCGTATTTATTAAAATATGAAACAAAATTTAAAACATTAAATAAAAGTTTCATGATTATGTACAATTTTACATTTATTACATTTCGATGAAGACATGTTCATTGGCTAACCTTAACAGATCTCTAATACAAAGGTTTCCTAGCCGAGTCTAGCATCCTGAAAATGCATACATTCTAAAATTGTACATCCTAGCATTAAGGGCCAACGGCAAGGTCTTAACCAGTGTCAGATCCCTACTACCAAAATCTCGCCCTCACAGTGTGAGTGGCGCATGCGCAGAGGACTCTACCCTCATTGCCAACTGTAACTTCCCTTGTCGTGGTGGGGGCCCCCTTTTCACTCAACGCCATCTTAAAGGTCGTCCGAGTTCCCGTGTGAGGTATCTGTAGGAAGGACAGCGTGGACTCCCCCCCCATCCCCACACTCTCTATCCGCCGTCGCGGATATCCCGGCCCCCGGGAAATTAGTAGGAGGGGCATCTAGCCGCCTCCCCCCTGGGAGGGGCCCATGGCCGTCTCCCCCTAGGCGACCCATCCTTAGTGGGTGCCGCCTCCCCGTGGAAGGGGCCAATGGCCGCCTCCCCCCGGGCGCTCCCATCCATTCTGGGTGGCGCCCCCTCTAGGGACCTTGAAATTACTGCTCACCGATCATGACCTTACCGCCCGACCAAAAAATAAATACGACAGTTGTTACCTACTAAGGAAAGAAAATACTGACATAGCTTCGACGTGTCATCACTGCTCTCTCCTATAAAGGAAAAACATTCTCCTAAAGGCAGAAGTCACATCCTTATCTTAAACATTCCTTTACTTCTTCTACAAAGGAAAAAAGGCCTATACATCTATCTCTCAGTAAAACTTTATTTAACCAAACATTGCCATAAGGGGCTGGTGGGTGGGTCAAAATTGCCGCTTGTTCCGTCGAGGGCTCACGAGCAACGAGTGGGTGCAGCCTTCAGAGCACAGGAACAAGAGGACACTTCTTCGGATTCCTGCTCTATTTATTCTTCTGCGGGAGGGCGTGTACCCTCCTCCGGTACGCCTACTGGGCGTGGTCTTCCGTGTAGGTGTCTAGGACAACCCCTCTTGGGCGGGAGAAAGCGCGCCCCGGCTACGCCACTTCGGGCATACCAGCCGAGCCACGCCCCCGCCCAAAATGGTTTCCCGGGGGGATCGGGGCACCCAACCATACGTTCGGGGGGACCGAGTGGTCGCCCCTTTCCAGGATTGATGTACAGTGGGTAAGGCATGATATGGTTCTATCTGACACAATTCACTTGTTTTCGCCGCCAGGCCCTCTGGGATGTTGGCACAAAGGCTGTGTTTGATTGCTATTTGACCTAATTTCGGTAATGCTTTATAGTTCTGTTGACTCACTGGCCGCAGACGATATGTGATTTGTATAACATGCTTTGAAATAAATTAATTAAAAAAAAAATGTCTTGAACAGTACAAAGTTTTAAGAAAATAATTAACAAATCAGTTAAATATTTGTCACTTTTAAAAGACAAAGAACTGTTTATTAAGAGATCCCACACATGGATGTTGTTCCAGGAGTATACAAGTCTTAAGGTCCAACCATATTTAGAAATAACACGGTCTCTACAAACCAAAAACACCTTATGAAAGAACGATTCGGCAACTTACCTGGCTTAAAACATGTAGTGCCCTGGTTGAGACCATCTAAGCTGACTATGTGCAGAGTATGCAACCTATGGGACGAGAGTATTTTGCATTTTGTTTGTATATGTTCAGTAATGATGGCAAAAAGAAAACAATATTTGAAAAACTGCTTCATTGACAGAGGTGTTCGTACCTGCAGACACGCCATGGTATTTTGTTTTACACCAACGGATATTAAAATGAACTGCAATTTTACTAAATTTGTAATACTTGTTAAAAAGAAGTTGGATACTTGTGAGTTGCCCACTGGAAATCTGGAAGTCGAGGATAATTAAGGACAACATTTAGGACTATTTTAATAATATCACACATAAATTACAGAAATATTAATTGACACTATTTATATTAAGTCCTGAAAAGATGACGGTCTGATGTAATGTCTATAAATTGTGTTTATGTTATTTAAGAAAACTAATTTGGATTTTTTTTTAAATTTAAATTATTGGTCTGTATTTTTAAGTGTCGTGTTTTCTTTAAGAATGTAGTAATTGTAAGATTTTTGTTAATCATGCAAATAAAATGTACCTTACTCCCTCTGTTAGAAAATGCTTTCCCCTTCCACCCCTGCTTCACCTAACTCCCCCCAACCAACCACATGCATATATCTACCACCTGCTTAAAATAAGTGGTAAATAAAAGCAGAAAAACACTATGAAATAGTGAATGGCATGTAGTTTGACAGGCAGAAGAATCTGTTCCTTGTGGCAACTGCCCAGTCCATGGCGTCAAACTTATAACTGGACGTTACTGGGGTAAATCTACCACAAAGTAAAAAAAACAACAATTACATGAGATTTTCTTGCCACTCCAGTACTGTGCAACTTCTAACAAGGGACTATGAGAGGTCTTGGACCGGTCCTGTGACCTGGAGGGTCACACCAAGTGTGCCCTTATTTAAGGCAGAGGACTGTCTTGGGTTTAACAGCTAGAGCGGTGGTGGCAATGCACCCTGTTGCAAGGATCAATAGCCTGATGTGATCTTTGCATCATGGTCATTGGAGTGGCTTCCTACTCACACACCCATGTAATGCTCCATTTCTATACCTGCGCCCAGACTTTGCGCTAACATCAAGTGCGTGTTTAGGGTGTTGGTGTGCGTAGGATAAATGCAATGTGAGAGTGAGACAGAGTAAAACGCTAGTCTGAGGGACACCTCCCACCCCCTCTTCTCTCCCAAGAGTTCAGGGCAGAAAATAATACTCTACGACAACGTGATTGTTGAGGACCAGTTGGACGACAGTGTGCTGCCAACCGGCCCGTTCAAGGTTGCATTTGCCAAATTCCTAACACAACAGAGTCTGAATCGACAGGCTTCCTGGAGAGCCTGTGTTGGGCTTTTAGCTGCTGAATTTCTGACTACTCTGTGTCAGAAGCCCATGAGGGACTACAACTACTCCAGTGTTGAACACCCTGTCTGAGCTTACACCTGTGGTCCAGCCGACCACAGTGTGGGCTCAATTGCTGACGGTCGGGCCTCCAGAGGGGCTGCACTTACCGACAGGCCAAGTGTGACTGCTACCTTGGGACTGCTGATCTTCAGGCAACTGCAAAGAAAAGACAGAGTGGGTGCCCTACTGAATGTAGCCCTACCTCCAGGACAAAAGCGCTCCACAAAAGCCTGCTGGTGGGTCACTGCTCTCTCAAGTGTTCGGGCGTGCCTTTCAAGTGCCGGGAAACAGGAAAGAGACCTAGACAAGACTGACTCATCATGTGAAAGGGTAAGAAGCTTACAACAGAGCATATACGCATTGGGGTGACTGGAGTGACAGAACTGCACCTATACTATATTCATGATACTCCTAAATGTCCCTAGAGGGGTAGAGGATATCAGACCCGGACGCACCTGTCTGCAGCACATGGTAGTCTGGCATGCCTGCACTATCTTTTCACCCAGACTGTCCATAAAGTTGATTTTAGAGCCGCTACACACATAGCATGGAGAATCTCAGACCATTCGTTGGCGGAGGTGCAACTCGATGGTCCGGTTGTGGACTTCATGCTACCCTGAAGGGTTGATCCGTGATATTTATAAGACAAGACGTTCAAAGCTCGTATGAGAGATGAAGCAGACTTCTATTTTAAGGAGAACAGGCGGCATGTTGAATCAGCTGGCGTGCTATAGGATGAATTCAAGGCAGTGATTTGAGGCCAGATACAAGCCTTGATTGGGGGAATGCAGAAGGAACGTAAATTGAAGTGCGAGGCTCAGGACAGGGAATGTGCTTTCCTGGAGGTTCGCTTGGCAAGTGAGGAATCAGTTTCTCTCCCATTACACCATCAACTGAAGCAGCACACATTAAGAGCACTAATGGAAAATAGTGTGCACTCATGCGCTGCCTACCCAGAATTGTCTCTATGATGTTGGTGATAAAGCCAATGAGTTGCTTGCATGGTTAGAGAGACAGGACAAAGGACGGAACTGGATCCTTGAGGACACTGACAACAATGGGACGGTAATACTGGGAGAGACTTCCTGAAAGACCTGACCCTGCCAATGCTAACAAATGAGGACCGAGACGCACTAGACCAAGACCTGACAGTAGACTAAATGAATAAGACAATAAGAACCTTGCAAACAGGGCAAGCGACGGGGCCTAATGAGCTCCCCTTAGAATTATATAAAAGCATGAGAGATAAAATCAGGGAGTGCCTCCAGAGGAGGTTTCAGACTGCCTGGAAATGAGGTTGTCTCCCAGAGGACAAAAGAACGTCTGAGGTGGTGGTCATCCCAAAAAAAGGATGAACCAGCAACTGAGTGTGGGTCTTATAAACCGCTCTCCCTGATTAATTTTGACAGTAAGGTCCTTGCGTAGGCCCTGGCGATCTGCCTGCGGACAGTAATTGCAACAGTGGATCATCCTGATCAATGGGTCTTTATACCACACCAGGGAATGCGCTTAAATCTCCGACACCTTAATAGAGTACCACATGCAACAGGGGATTACTTTGCTGAACCCGTGGCGCTGCTGTTAAGCTTTTGTATGTGGCCCCTCTAGCGCGCATGCACGTCAATAATACAGTCTCCTTCGTCTTTGCCATCCGACAGGGATGTTCCTTGTCTCCTATGCCCTTTTCACATGCGTGGGTTCGCCAGGACCTCTCAGATGGGGTACTCCAGTTGATCAGGAGTGGGATGAGAGAATCTCCCTCTACTATGATGTTTTGTTATAGGACACGTAACCAGCCATCTCGAGTGAACGAATCCTACACATTTTTCACATATTTGGAGATCATTCAGGATATAAGATCAATAGGAAGAAGTCCTTAATATTCCTGCTGGAGGCAGGGACCCTGCGGCTGCACTCTAGGGGCACAGTTAGGGTGACACTACATGGCTTCAAATATTTCGGTGTGTTCCTTACAAGAAAGCTACAGGTAGGAACATACTCCCGAAATTAGACCGGCTTTTTCTGGGATGCCCCACACTTGCGGGCGCTTCCGCTCTCCTTACTGGGCTGGGTGGCCCTATTTAAAGTGATGACCCTTCAGGGCCTCCTGTACATCGTACAAAAAAACGTCCTTTAAGATCCCACCAGACATTTTCTTTCAAAAGGTAGACTGAGAACTTCGACTCCTGTTGTGGGATGGTGGCACTTCACGCTGAGTAAGTTGCAGAGGGGAGTTTATTAAGGTGGACTGGCGGTCCGCATCATTCTCAAGTATTACTGGGCCATTCAGCTGGTCACAGTCAACAACTGGGTTTTTGCGGACCGTGAGGAACCTGCTTACCGGGTAGATATATTGGCCATGGGCAAGAGAGGTTACCCCACCCCGGTGCTGTATCGAAGAAAGTATGAGTGCACCCTACCTACTCGTAGCCAAACAGTGGTAAGGGTGTGGAGAGGCTACCAAGTATTTAGGCTGGGAAGGTAAGCTGACTGAATTACTCCACTGTATGATGGTGATCTCGTAAGTGCAGTGGGAGGATTGCAGGGCTTCACAAAATGGGGATTGATTAGCTTAGAGCGGCCGGGCGATGTGTGGAGGGGACAGGCGCTTGTGTCCATCACGGTCCTACAACAAAAGTATAAATTAGGTGACTAAAAACAGTTCTGACATTTGCAGGTGGATCACGCTCTGCAAGGTCACATACGGGAAGGGGGGCAGTTGCCTGAAGCATCCCCACTGGAGGACCAGCTGCTAACTAATCCGCCACTGAAAAAAAATCTCAACCATCTATAGGAAGTTGATCTACAGTTCTCTGGATCCCTTGGGGATGCGGAGAGTTGTGTGGGAGAGGGATCTAGGCACGCTTGGCGATGGCGATTGGGTTGAGGCCATTCAGGGTGCCAGGGAGGTGGCAATTACAACTCGTTTTGGTCTAATTTAACTACAGATCCGACATAGGACCTACTACTCCAGAACTTTGTTGCACCGAATAGGGTGGGCAGCCACCTCTCTTGTGTAAGGGAATGTGAGGGGGGCTTTTTTTTAATGTGGTGTGGAGTTGAACTAAATCTGTCAACTGGGGTGACAGAAGATTTCTTGTAGCCGCACCGAAACTGTGGAACACACTGCCTCACTCAATCAAGACTAGTACTTCCCTCTGGTCTTTCCGCAAAAACCTCAAAACCTGGCTCTTTAATCAATGAACTCCAGCTCCCCTTGTTGGCTAAACATTGCAGTTACTTAGCGCCGAGATGCCTACGGGCCTTCGTTCGTGCTTTACAAATGCTGTCATAAATAAATAATGCTACTGGGTAGAGTTCATGAGAATAATGTCCCAGGTCATGGGACTACCGATCCCCGTGGGGGCCAAATGGCACCTCCTGAATATCACGAGTGAGGTGACATGGCATAGTTTTCACAGAATATGACTGGCCCTGGCTTTAGCGGTTGGCAAGCGTAATATTGCACGGGGTTGGGGAGCCAGCTCACCCCTCTAGGGTGGAGGATTGGGAAGCAGATCTTGATTGGTGTCAACGAGTGGACACAGGGTGTATCTCAGCAGGGGCTGCCCTTGTAAATGGGAAAAGATATGGGAGGCTGGTAGAGCTACCAGGCCATGTTAAGCGCCATGAAGTAGTGAAAGTTAAATATGTACCATCCTTGCGATCTAGGTTTATGTAGTGGGATTTGGCCAGGAAGTGTCAGCACAAGCCAAGCTATATTACTCACTCCATATTAGCAGCCTTTGCCCTTTTGGTCTAATCACTCTCACTAATGTGCACCGTATTTTTGTTGTCAACACCATCGATTGAGCACTAGTTCAATAAAAATAGTTTTTAAAAGTAACTGTGTCTTGGCAAGATAATCAGTGTGCTGGACATTTATTAAATCGAGTCTGTTGATCTATTGTTGAGCTCTGAGTTCTGAGTTCAAGCTGGTCGACATTACAAAGCTGTGAATATTGTGACTGCTTGTCCTCGCTAACTTGAGAGTCAAGTACAAAAAAGGGTTTACTTGGTCAGTTTGCACAGCCTTACTAGGACAGGTCACATAACATCAATGGAAAGTGACCTCAACCCAGTAGCCGCTGCCTATCCCATGGCCCCAGAAATGGACTAACATAGAGACAGGACTGAAACTCCCTTGCTTTGTCAAGCTGTAGCATTTGGTCCTTGTATGTTTTCTAGACCGCAATCCAGCATGACATAATTTAACATAACCAGTAACTTGTTCAGCTGACATTGCAGAGCTAAACCCAGAAACATATATAGCAGGTTTTTAAAAAAAAAGGCTGCGTTAAGGTAAGGAACACAGCAGCGTCTTGTCATTTACTTATTCACATAAAAGAAATAACATATAGGCAGCATTCTAATTAACTCTCTCTTTTCTCCACTCCTCTATTTGTCAATTATCAAGACTATGGGTCTGATTTTAAGTTCAATGGGTAACCCGACTTGTTAGCGATCTCTGCTGGCCCTGTGGCGCTCTCTGGCCCTTCAGAGGAGCAGCAGTCATGGTGGCTCCTCTGAAGGCACCGCAGGGGTGGTGAGCGGCTGCCATGTTTCAGGCGCCCATTCACCAACATTTGTGTTTTTCAAAAACAAACTTCCAAAGCTGGAGTTTGTTTTTAAAAACAAATAACTAATCACTCTCACACCCATGGAACTTTCTCCCTGATTAACTTTCTTCAAGGAAGTGGGGTTCATTTAAAAAGAAATTCTCATCACGACTGCCAGGTATTCCCTGGTGGTCCTGAATAAGAGAAAAATACATCAGACAGCCTGATCTAGAGAGGAAGGGCCATCCGATATATTCACACTGATGCCACTCAAGCAAGCCTGGACACATGACAACCCTGCTGACTTGCAATAGATCAGGCAGACCATTCGTTTGTTGCACAGGGTACTCCACCAAATTTGTGGTGGAGTACCCTGCTCACCAAACTCTAAATCAAGACCTTTATATTTTCTTTGTTATGCATATATCTCTAGGTAGGCTTCATTATGTCCATCAGTCTTTCTATGATGTACCTGTTGTACAAGTTACTTACCTTCGGTAACGATGTATCTGGTAGAGCCGATTCTAGCCGCAGATTCCTTAACGTAGAATTATCCCCAGGCGTGAGAATCCGAAAAACTTTTTGCCACAGCATCCCTGCACACAGGGGGGGGACAGCATTACGCGACTCCACCCAGGCGTCGTCTGCGTACGTGCCATCAGCGAGGTTTCATAAGTCCCATCTCGGCGTGCCTACGTCAGTTTTGTTAGGAGAACTTTTCCTCACCACAACGCGGAGCCAGCAGAGAAACTGTGGGAGCATGGGAACAGTGTGCGAAACAGCAGAAAAATGGAAAAGAAGGAATGGTGTCGAAGAACACCATAAGGAGCAGTGCCAACACTGCAGTACCCATAAACAGGGAAAGAAGAAAGAACAGAGCACAGCCCTGAGCAGCCACCCTGCCAGTATGAAAATAGCACCCACTTAAGACAAGGAACATATGCAAAATGTCATGACAACATGCAGCAGGACTACAACCCCGACCAAGACCCATCAAGGGGAGCCAGTTCCAAGACAAACAGGGAACGACAGACCTCCAAGGCAACCCCAGAACAGAGTGCGACAACCCCCCCAAGGGAGCCAGAGCAGGGCACGGCCAAATGACCCAAACCCAGAGGGTAGCAGAGGGGCCTGGACCCTCAGGAACAAGAGGGATGAAAGAATGCCAGCCTCAATCCTGGAGCAACCAGAGTAGAGGGGCACAGGAGTACCTATAGACCCAGCCTCTACATTGCCAAGGAAGAGGAAGGAACAAAGCAAGACAACGTCTTGGCGAGAGAGCGAAAGAATGCACTCACTCATCATAGTCATCCGCCGGGAGGCGAGTGCAGAAGGGCAAGCCAAAGGGTCCTCGCAGAACGGGAAGGAAGGGCGGGCCATGAGGAATCTGCGGCTAGAATCGTCTCTACCAGATACATTGTTACCAAAGGTATGGAACTCATACATCTGATAGAGACTACTAGCTGCAGATTCCTTAACGTAGCATAGATACCCTAGCCATACCCATGGGGAAGGAGGGTCTGCGGAAGGACCCCACCAGCCTGGACATGACAGAGGGTCCCACAGGGGACTAGTCCAATGGACAGGGTGAAGAGTCCCGCCCTCCCAGGCATGAGGGAGAACCCCCACAAGCAGAAAACCACCATACATAAACGCCATGGAGAGCAGAGACCCGAAGGCGACCAAAACTCCCTAGCAGAGCGCAAGCTGTATAACAGCTACGACTATCCCACATAGTGTATGTTAAGTCCCAAGACAAGGGAACCCTCTTTGGAAGAAACTTCCGCAGCAGAGGAAAAAACAAAAGAGCCACTGGGGGAAAAACCCACAGAAGGCTTGTTAAGCAGCCCAAGACAAAAACAGAAGGCCTAATCTCAGGGCCAATTATGTGCAGATAACTCAAGCAAACACACACACACAGTCAACAAAGGGCTGTCCAGCAGCCATCAATGCCACAGTCTCAGCAAGGAGGACTCGAGGGGCCATAAAACACACCTCACAGCCAGGGCAACCTGCCCAAAAGAAGGTCCAAGAACCAGATAAACTCAGCAGTAACGGAGCGGGAGAAGGAGGAGGAGGAAAA